>NC_060158.1:8716715-8736292 GCF_021292245.1 Micropterus dolomieu
GGTGCATTTTACTTGTCAGCCACCTGGTACCCTGGGGTGGGGCTAAAAGGGGGGCCAAGGGGGGGTGCCCCCCCCCCCCCCCCTCGAATCTGACAGTGAGTCAGACAGTGAAAGGTAGTTGGCTTGTTAGTATCACAGCTGGATTACTGAACATGCTTACCAGGTTCAGGCCCAGAGGCCCGAAGGAGACACAAAGCGCCCACAAAGGGACACTAAAGAGATGCAAAAAGACCACAAAGAGACGCTAAACAACCAAAGACGCACTAAATGGCTGCAAAGAGACATAAAAGAGATGCGAAACAACCACAAAGAGATGCCAAATGACCACAGAGACACAAAACGACCACAAAGAGACACAAAAGAGATGCAAAAAGATCACTAAGAGATGCTAAATGATCACAGAGACACAAAATGTTTATACAGAGACACAAAACAACCACAAAGAGACACAAAATAAATGTGAAACAACCACAACCACGGGGACAAAATGGCTTCACAGAGACACAAAAGAGATGCAAAAAGATCACTAAGAGATGCTAAATGATCACAGAGACACAAAATGTCTATACAGAGACACAAAACAACCACAAAGAGACACAAAATAAATGTGAAACAACCACAACCACGGTGACAAAATGGCTTCACAGAGACACCAAACAACCACAATGAGACACAAAAGAGGTGCGAAAAGATCACAAATAGATGCTAAGCGACCACAAAGACATTCTAAACTACTGCATAGTCACAAAATGGCTACAAAACAACCCCAAAGAGACACAAAAGAGATGCAAACACACAAAGATATGCTAAATGACTACAGAGACACAAAATGGCTAAAAAGAGACACAAAACAACCACAAAGACACACAAAAGATGTGCAAAACGACCACAGGGAGACACTAACGACTACAGAGACACAAAATGGCAACAAAGAGACATAATATGAACACAAAGAGTTTCTTAAAAAGTTTCTTAACCTGGGCATGATGTTACATAACTCTTCTGATAGGATGTTGAGAGATAAAGCAGGGACTGAAGAGCAGGGACGACAAACATTTTTTTACAGTGGGAATACATTATTGATGAGGATGAGGCTTTTTTATAGCACAACTCATTTGGATCAAGAAACCACCCGACACCGTGCAGTTATAACTGATGCACACACATTACATAACAGAGCGGTGGAGTGGATGAAGGAGGAAATCCTTTAGTCTTGTGTCTGAAAAGCATCTGCCATGCTCAGTGTGCAGCGTGATGCTATCTCAGCTGCGAGGCTGTCTTATCGTCACACTGTGTCAAACGTGTCCTCCTCAAACACACACATCGCATCTAATAGATGTTCTCATCACGACATCTAATCACTTTTGTCCATCTGAAACCTTCTACCAGAAGGGAAAGAAAACGAAATGCTTTTCAAAGCACATTAATTCCACGGATGGAGGGCAATTCAGCATATGTGAACCTGTTTGCCAAAAGGTTTTAGATGCAGTTACCAGAGTTCAAATCCCAGCAAAAACAAGTCAAGTTTATGTTTCACATCCTCCTGGATGACCCTCTTAGCTGTCTTCTGCCTGATGTTGTTTTCAGACTGCTGTGTTATGAACATCACTGTATGTTCTCCAAAAGGAAAAGCTGATGAAACAAGAGTGCATTCCTCTCTTGTCGCTTTCACAGTCAAATAAATTTATGAGGCAGGTAACAGCTTAGTGTGATTAGGAGAAGTTTGATCTGATGGTGGCGCACGAGGAAAGTTAACAGGATCACCAACATCAGGAGGCTACTTTGTGTGGAGAACATCTATGTGCACAGGAAACATGGCCATCAGTTTTCCAGAGAGTTTGGTCACAGACAAATAAACTGATGGTTTATCAAACCTGCTGAACTCTATCAAAATATGATCGAAATAATTAACAATTTTAAAGATTGTTCTGCAATAAATGTCCCTCTCTTCTGTGGAAAATATATCAGTACGCTTGGTAAAAGTGTGTTGTAGTTGCACTTAGGTAAGAGAGCTATCTCAAACAATACTTCAATCTTATTTAAGTTCAGCTTAATTGGACAAAGCAAATTGGTATCTTACAAAGGTCCAGTCTTTTTACTACAACGTTTTAGGACAGTAACCCAATACACGGAATTTTTCTATAAAAATAATAACAACTTTGGTGAATTTGGTGAACTGCTGAAGCCTCATTTTAGCTCCGGCTGAACACAGGATGACTGTGGATTTTGTCCCTCATCTCTAACACTGGAATCGCATTAAGAAGGAATCTCTTCACAGACAGTACGGACAGCAACAAATTACATTTGCATTACATTGACTCATTTGGCACACTTTTATCCAAAGCGACTTACATTTGAGGAACAACATACAAGCATCAATAAAGCATCAATAAAGTAAGAGATCTACAAGTGACACTAAATACTAGTAAGAGATAATAGCACGTATGGCATCAGTGGGGTAAATACCTAGGGAAGTAAGAGTTACCAAATAGTGCAATCAATACAAGAGAATTGTAAGGAGATAGAAGAAGAGCACAGGAAGTGCATGTTAGAGGTGTTATAAGAGGAAGTGTTCTCGGAAGAAATGAGCATTTTAAGAGCTTCTTGAAGTTGGAGAGGGACGCCTCTGCTCTGATGACATGTGGCAGCTCGTTCCGCTATCGGGGTGTCACAGATGAGAACAGCCGGGACTGAGATTGCTTTGTGTGAAGGGATGGCAGAGCCAGGCGGCGTTCGCTGGAGGAGCGCAGTAGCCGAGAAGAAACCTAAGCTTGTATTATGGAGTTTAGGTAGAAGTAGTCACTCTGTGTGCAAGCATTAGTGACTAGAATTTGAAACCTGTTTGAAAATTAGTCTCTGAGTGTAAACAAGTAGCCTTGAAAAAATTGTGAACCTATCATTTTACTAGGATATCATTAATTTAGTGTCTGTGGCCTTTCTGTGTGGACTTAATGCATACACAGATAGATGGACGTGTCAGTCAACTGTTGTACGTGGCGACTTTACATTGATGTTAATTTCTTCTTTGTAAATATATGTCACAGATGTGATGTGTGCACCTGTTTCAACAACACTCTGGAGACATAAGACCTGAATAAAAACCAGAAAAACCAGTACACCTTCTGCAGACCACTCACCCTGTTCATCTTTTATTCCTCCAGTTTGAGCCACAGCACTACAAGCCTCAGATGCTTCAGATGGGGTGACAGGCCATCACTCCCACTGTGCCACAGGTGAATATAATGCTAATGCCTCGATTTACAGGGGATCATCACTGCTTGGATCGGATATTGACTTGCTAAATGATTGATGGGCTCTCTGACTCAGTTGTCAGTCCCAGCGGCTCGGAGGATGAATCACTGTGGGGATCCCTGTGGGTGATGCAAGTCGGAGTTGGACAATAGGCAGCTACTGAGTGAGGGATGCGATGCTGCTCTCTTGTGGCTAAAACAGAGGCTAACAATTGATGTGCGTCTCTGAAAGACTGTAGCTGTCCAATTCCATTCATTAATCCAGAAACATACGGTACAGTCCTTTGAAATCTCATAGCTGTGAACCGATCCTAAAGCTCTGTTGTCTTCTGATTCTGGGTCTCATTTATTCTTTTAGATAGCGGGTTGTAACCAAAATCTACCAGTTTTGTTTTGACACCAATGTTTCTTTGGTAACAAGACTAGAATCTACAGAGAGATAAAAGCTGCGGTCCAAAATGTGTTTTAATCTTCTCTTGTGCTGAAGTAGATGTTTTAATCAGCCAGATGTTTGCTACACACAAATAATTAGCAAGTAATGCCATAGGCATTCTTTAATGCAGAAAATGTTCAGTCATGTTCTTCTACTATTGATGAAGTGTTAATGTAAAGATATAAGCCTTTTAAACCTCAAAATACAGTATGTAGTAGTAAAGTAAGTGAGTAAGTACGTTTATGTTAGGTGTAAAATCACAAGGTGTCTCACTTCAGAAAGAGGAGATAGTAACAAAATATAACATAATATAATAAAAAAAAATATATCTATATATATAAAATATTAAACAAAAACGCATGAGCTACATATGGTTCTTGGTTTTAATCTTTATTTACTTGGGTTATTACCTGAAAAATTAAGATGTTTTTATTTATTGTTTTAATTATTAAATTTAGTTAATCAGAGTGTCAGCATGTTTGATATTTTCGAACATGCAAAGTAGCACTGAACACAAAGTACAGCTGAAGCTGATGGGAATGTCAAGGTATTTTGAACATATTTATCATAAACTGAAATACCTTAATGGATTGAATCTGATGGTGGAACTAGACAAAAAGTCAGGGGATCACCAAAGTTATAAGGACATATCCAGTGGGGATGACATTACCGTCCCTAGACCTTTGTTGCTTGTATAGCTAAAAAATGAGGGCGCTGAAGAATTTGTTTATGTAAAGATCCTGCCTCAATTTTTCAAAGTTTATAAGGCCCCATATTTAGAAGTTTCAAGGGTTCCTGGATTCCTGCTCATCAAAGTTCACAGTCCTTCCTACATCACAGAGTGCGGTCTAGACCTGCTCTTTTATGAAAAGCGCTCTGAGATAACTGTTGTTGTGATTTGGCGCTATATAAATAAAATTAAATTGAATTGAATTGAATTCCTGTCTGGTGCTGGAGACATAGCCGGAGAATCAAGGCTGTCTGCTGATGCTTGTCCCACTGTCTCTCGCACGCGACCACTGTTGGTCAAGACAATAGTCCCTCATCAGAAAGTAATCATTGACGAAGGAGGAACCCGGCAGGGGGTCCCTCATTGTTCTTACCGAAGAGGAGAAGCAGGGGAGTGTCTCTGCAGAACAATGGTCTCATCATCAGACACACAGGACAAGGAGGTAACTTCCGAAATTAATTTTATTAATTGTGACTAAATTTCCTGTCATCTGAATTACTTTCAGTTGTGTACCTATTTGTAGTTACACATCAGATCACTGCAGTCACCTCTTTCTCTTTGGCTGACACTTCAACTCCTTTCAGTGTTCACACTTAGACACTTTGAGCAACAACAAAAACATGTCTTCGGCTCCTCAAATTTCCACTGTTCATACACAATTTACCCCAAAACTTTCAATTGCAATTAAACTGATAGTTTAAGCACAATTGATCCCCTTCACTACACCTCAAAACTGTTCATTGAAAATTTATTCCAACTGCTTTCAGTGCTAACACTTTAGAAGACATCTTCTTTTGGGTTAATACATTAGAACTGGCACTCACTTTATCACATGCACTTTGACTGACATTTCAACTCCTTTCAGTCCTTGAACTTCTACTGAATCTTCAACTCCTTTACTCTTTTCTTTTTAACTGACATTTCATTGACTACACTTCAAATCTAGGTCTCAGGTATTCACATTTGATTTGCACGTCAAAACTTGCACTTTGACTCATACTTCAACTTCACTCAGTGCTCACACTTACTGTGACACTTCAGCTTCTTTCAGCACTTCCATTTTAACTACTGTTTCACCTTCTTTCAGTATTCGCCACTTCACCTTCAACAGCTACTTTCTATTCTAGTACAATATAGTATCTATGTATAATCTTAAATTAGAAAACCTTTATCACCATAATACACTATCAGCTGCTGTAATTATTATGATCATCAAGCCAAAAACTGTGAATGGTCCCTGAAATCACATCAAGGAGCCTAAATTTGGAGTCACTGGAAAACTACAAAGAAATAAAGTACATTTTTGGCATTCCTTTGACTGTAAAAGTGCTCCAGCCTTATTTGGGTTTCATTGTGTTGACACTGTAGGAGAATACGTTCCATGTTTAGGATTTAACAGCCCAGGAAGTCTACACGGAGGAAACCCCAGACAGAGATCACAGCTTCGTCCAGACGGCAGGCGCTGCTCTGACAGCGGGCAGAGCCTCTGATGGAGACTGGCCTCATGAACTGTTTGTCTGTTGTCTGTGCCTTATATACTGTACATTATGAGCAACTGGAGTCAAGTCTGCGAGCACAAAGGCAAGGTCAATAATGTGAAGTGATCTGTCGGGTCAAAAGACTTGGCCTGGTTCCAGTCATTGTTGAAGGAGTGTTTTTTTTCAAAGCAAGCATGCAATCCCCTTTTCTGCACTCACGCTCAACTCTTGAGTATTTCCTGTGGAGGAATCAATAAGACAATCGCAGCGAGTGGCTCAGTGGTCAGCCTGAAGACGTGATTCATGATTGAATGTTTGGAAATGCAAAGTGGCTGTGACAAACTGTAAACAAGATAATTGCTGCAAAAATTTCCAGAGCACCAAGGACGTTTTTCTGAAAGTTTTGCCTCTGTGTGTAACATTTCTGTCTTGTAGTTAGAAACACAATGACATAACGGAGATTTGGACAGCTGTGGCCCTACAAATCCAGCATTAAAAACCAACAAAACTTTCTTTTTGAACACAAATAACATCTTTCTCTGGAAGATTCATCAGCTGATATTTTCATGAATGTAGACACTTTTCACAGCAATGATTGCATTTTTTAACTTTATTTATCTGCCCCTCAAAATCTCATACTGGCTTCAAACATCAAAAGCATACACGTTTTCTTTTTTCAGGGATATTTTAAAAATGAGGAAGTATTTGATTTGATGGTTACATTAATGATTAATGAAAAAATAAATTTAATAAATTTTACTTTGATTAGTATTAAAATAAAACCACATCACCGACCTATCTGACATCACCTGATGGAACCACATGATGATCACCTAAAATCTGAAGTATTTACAAATATAGTATGCTATTGTTATAACGTCGATGTGCACATCAATAACAAAATGCAGGAGGGGTTACCACCATGTGTAGTAGTTTATATTTCTTGTAAGGACTGGGACTTCTATAATATTGATTGACAGATTGACAGTCTGACCTAAAGTAAACAAGAATTTAGCTATTTTATGCTAAGTTCACAGGAATCTTCTTACAGGCAAACGAGATGTTTGGTTAGCCAACTAAGTCTATTATTCTTCTCCAACTTCTATATTTTGTCAGTTTCATATTTTTATATTTATATATTATGTCTATTGTTACACACCTTGTCACCACAGCAAATTACTTGTAAGTGTAAAATCTGCTTAGCAAGAAAGCTGTTCCTGATTTTTTTTTCTCTCCCATTCATCTGCAATATTAATTATTGTTAATTAATAATTATTACTTAGTGTTTGCTATACGGTGCTACTTTACATCTTCCAACCCTTGTAGAGATTTGGGAACTCCAGCATAAAAATAATACCAGCTGGCTAATCAACTGCAACGTTTAAAATTATTTCGGAAAGCTTTAAGGCTCGTGCTACTTGCTCCCTTATATGTTTATAGGCTGGAATTGCATTTCCCGAATCTGTAAGAGGTGGCAAATTCAAAGTTAGCATGAGCCGAACAAACTGCTTGAAAAATATTAGAATTTTCTTTTTTACGGAAAATGAGGCACAAATTCTGCATGGATAAAGGCTTCACATGCAGTGATTCAATGTCATTTAAGGTCAGATAAGCGCATAAACATAATTGTGTACGGTACACGCATGCATTTTTCCAAGTTTCATCATCAAACACTCGTTTACCAAAGCTGCGTTCCCTGGCCTCTTATGGAACATGTCCTGCTCTCATAGCAGCCCCTGACCTCTTATCAGCTCTGCTCAGCCTTTCTTTCTTATTGGTAATAAAACCACCGTCCGCATAGCTGCTGATGAGTGGAAACCAGGAGCACAATCACAGGCTCTGTTCTCTGCCATTAAAGAATAAAATAACAAAAAACAAGGTGATAACAACTCAAGACCTTTGTCCTTCCAAACCCACAAGCATGCTGATTAAATTCCATCAGAGTTATTCATAGCCACCCCCCCCCGCCCCCCGTCCTCCTCTCAGTATTATAAGCATTTCACATTCAGCAGCATAGACAACTGGCTGTGCTGAGGTTGGGAGATTTTATCCCAAAAAGCCTTAAAAAAGTAGCCGGCGGTCAAATCCTTTCAAACAAGGGAGGAAAGCACATCACACGGCTGGAATAGCAACAAAATGTCAAATCAGATATGAGAATAAGCAATTGTGTCAGTGTTTGAATTTTGTTTTTGTTCAGTCGTGGAGACTTGGGTACAATCAAAATGTTTTAAGAGGTCCTGCCCCTGTCATTACAATGATGAGGCATCACGTACTGGAAGGTTTTTTTGGGTATCATACCACCAAATGAAAACAGTCAACTTCCTCACAGCCGGGGGCAGACAAAACACAATTTCTGCTTCTCTAAAAATGGTTGGCTGCAGGAGAGCACGTACAGTTGCTGAAGTGAAGTGCCTGAGTGGCTGTGCCAGGAGGACTGCAGAAGCATGCTGGCCTCCTCTCTGATTATTTCCGTCTGCCCCTGGTGCCACCAGGAGACGAGACATGAATGAAGAGGATGCTTCTGACCCTGAGGACAATAGAAAACAGATAAACTGGGCTTTGTGGTGCCAGCTTGATGCGGTCCTCTTGTTGCATTCACAAACGTCAAACACAACAGTAACTAATACTAATGAGTTTGAGTCATATTTACAGACAAGTTAGATGGGATGCTAGATGGGCAATTTCTGAGATGGAAATTCTGTTCAAAAGTTAAACACTTGACTGTTTCTTTGCTTTTAATAAATCAGTAAAGAGCAAGATTTTTCAATATTTTATGTAACTTTCAGAACGTCAGAGTTTATATAAATCACAGGCAAGATTATCTGTTTATTCCATATTGTCAATATATCAACTTTATGTTCATACCATGGCAAATTCCACATACGTGTAAATTACTACTTGGCAATAAAGAACTTTCTGATTCTGAAGAGTTCATACCTTTAGATAATTTTAGCCATGCTAATGCCTTGGTTCTGTTGATCACTCCACCACTTTCGTTCAGTTTGAAAGTGCTCAACAGCTAACGGATAAAGTGTGGTATACATATTCAATGTCTCCAGAGGATGAATCATAATAACTCTGACTTTTGCTAAGATGCCAAACATTGTCAACATTAAACCTGCAGAGCTGCCAACTTTTCAATTTAGCGTGGGGTGAGGTTTGGTCTCGCTGAGGTCGATGCATTTTATGAGTCCGCCTTCTGTGTCATTACTCACCGTCGGTGAGTCATCACTCTTTTATCCTCACAAATTTAGTTTCAAAAGTATATATAGATGAAAAGCTAAGTCAGTAATCATGGTCAGATCAGTGATCAGCATTCATGCCAACTTCCAGACATCATAGCCTAAACTAGGAGACCGAATAACCTGGTATCTGGGAATCTTCCCCCCCAAAACTGTGTGTCAAAGCTGAGACTGTTTTTCTTTCATTATAGAGAATTTATGGAGGTTTGTAGTTGTTAAAATGCAACAGCGTAGGTTTTCCTTTAACAATAGAGGGGACGCTTATGTAGTGGGGGGTCTGGGTGACCTCCCCCACAAAATTGTGAAGATTAAACATATCATTTTCTGCATTCTGGTGGATTTTTTCTTGCACCAATTTATGGTGATTTTTTTATGTGAAGGGGAACACAAAATTCAGGCAGAAGGTGAACAGAAAACATACATACAAACTATGATAGAAACACAACGTAGCATTAAATGGAAATACCTAAATAAAGTACATCAAACTTGACTAAGTAAACATGTAAATGTACTTCGTTATGTTACTTAAACACTATTAGATACTTTTTAACAAGCAATCCAGAGCCATCATCAGATAGGAGAAGACGAATAACTCCCAAATCAGCTTATCAACTTTAAATAAATCATCTAGTAAACAATGGAACAATGGAAACTGCAGCATTGCTCATTAAGGCTGATTGATGTCGCCATTATGACGGATTGAATCCGCACTACACAGCAGATTTTATAGTCTTTGAATAGCTGATATACCGTATCTCCTTCCAAAATTTATCTGAAAGAATTCAAATTACTCTGCTGAATGTGGACTTACATAGAAACTCTGTTGTCTGCTCTGTTGACTTTATTACCCTGACAATCCTCAATTAATGAAGGATTTCCATGCTCTTTCACCTCTAAAGTAAGATTGGAAAGAGGAGGGAGGTGATAGATGGGAGCAGACAAAAACCTGAGAGGAGAAACTAAAGAGGAAGCCAGAAACTGGAGGGAAAGTGATGGGAAACCACAAGGGCCCAGAGGAGGAAGACAATGGATGAAAAGCGGGGAAACAGGTCTTACAATGTTTTCACCAGGGATCCGTTAAACGTTAATGTAGAAAGTGAGAAGGCAGTAAAGAATGGAAACAACACTCCTGAGCGTTTATACTGCAAAAGATGTTTATTTCAACTGAATGTTGAGAATGTACAGGAGAACAATTTGTACATAAATAGGCAATAGTTATAAATATCAGCAGTTTGGCTGGTAAAAAAATTAAAAAAGAACATATTGTACATTATCTACAAGTGCCACTTTGGATTTTGTACAACATTGTGTCTTGTGGGATTGTCCGTATAGTCCATTCACACGTTATCTGCGCTGCACTGCACATGCAATCGCAGCAGTACACAGTATGTGTCCGGGGGGAATATGTGGCATTTGGATGACAGTAGACTGAGGGGGCAGCTTTAGTTATAAGCCTATGAAAAAGACAGGATTATTGAGCTGGGCGTCTCGCTGCAGTGCGATGGCATTTTTAAAGTCTAGAGGGGATTATTAGTTGCTGGGTGTCTCCTTAGATATTGCAGTACACACACACACACACACACACACACACACACACACACTTGCGGTGGCTGAATCACAGAACCTTCAGCGGAAAAAAACAAACAATATTCATCATGACTGATCATGGCACTGGGTGTGAATACTCCAACTGTGTGAATATCAAAATAGTATCCATTGGTTAGTTTGTTCATATCCGCTCATATTGGTTACACTTTTATCACACTTCTGGTGAAGACTTTTTACACTATGGCTATATACAGCTCAGGAAGTAGAGTAAGTGCACTGATCTAACAACTTCAGTCCAGTTCTTGCAGTTTAGTTGGCAGAAAAGTCATTTCTAACACATCAAATAAAAAAGGTTTCCAACACATTATGTAAGACATTGTTCAGTGAGCTGCTCCTCTGAACACAGCGTCACTTATAATTAGGTTTTCGCTCTTTCTGACAATTAAGCGGTCCAAAAAAGGAATATGAACAGCCCCCTTTAATGAAAGAAAATAAATTAAGATCCTGTTCTACTACTCACATGCACAACCGCACAAACCGACACAGTATACAACAACACCACTCACATTGTCACGTGTCTCCTATGAATCATACAGACAAACATGCAGAAACGGCCCCACAAACAGCTTCACAGAGATATCATTGCTATGACAGCAGGTGAGTCATCAGGAGCAACTCACATTTGGTCCCTGAAATTGAGCTAAAACATTCAAACAGGTAGTACGGACAATGTGCAGAGCGTTCAGTGGATAAAAAGGGGGGTTTCAGACAACTTCTCTATAATTTTACGCTTTAATTTGGGGGGGTGGGGGGGTAGGATAGAAAACATTTATTGTCAAATGTCTGTAACAAAACACTCTGTAGCACTTTCATCATTTTAAAATCCACACTCATCTTCAGGCTGCCACTTCATTTCTGTGCAATATCGCCCTCTTTCGGCGCTAAGCTGGTACTGAAGGTGAGTTGTGTCAATTACATAACTCCTATAAATACACAGCGCTTACCTTTAGAGCTACAAACCCACACAGCACACATTCTTGACGACACAAACATCTTCTTTTTTTTTTTTAATCAACTGTGGTTTTCTGAAGTTACACCACAAATCTGGGGGCCATCTGATACCGGAGCCAATGTGCAAATGTTTCTAAAAACGGAATAAAAACGAATAAATTGTGGCTGTGATAACAATTAAATGAGACAAAGAGGTTAAATAAAGCTAGGATGTGAGCGATACTTTGGTATTACAACCGAACCCCTGGGTTTAGAGCTGTGCACAAGAGAATCTGTTTGAATTTTGGGAGGACTTATGGGCCAAGTAATGAGCATTAAAATCAGTCTATCTTCCTTTTCTTCAATCATTGAAGAACTCAAACTGATGCATCAACACCATAAACCTTTTCGAGTAAATACAGTAACTTCAAGCACATTCTTCATCTTTTACAGTTAGCTTTACCAAAAAGCTGATCAGTGTCTATTGTGACTGATTTCTGTGTATAATAACTGATTACTGGATTGGGATCACACCAGAGTAGTATCATCGCACACTGTGCTAAAACAAGGCCGATTAATTTCAGTGCAATATGCAACATTAAACTTAAGGAGCATGGGTTAATAAACAAAACAAAGAAACAGAGGGAGCCATAGAAAAATGGCTGCCTGAGCAGCAGAATCTGTCTGACCTTCTCCGGGGAGGGATGGCTTTCCATGGGGGATTTTATGCTGTAGCAGTGCAGAGGACGTTAGTAATGTGACGGTGGGCCGAGAAAGGCTGGATTCCAAAGTTATTACAGAGAATGTGCACTAGGACCAACAGACTCTCAATAGTTTGTCTGAAAATATATCAAAGATGAAACTCAAACAGCAAAACAACCCTTTTTATTACCAGTACATCTTTCTCAAAACCTGAATAGGAGGACCCTGATCCTGATCTTACGCTAACCAGACCTGAATCAAACCAGCTCAATGTAAACCGAACCATGTTTTGGGAAATATGCTTAATGACTTTGTTGTTGAGAGTTAGAGGAGTACATTAATAACACTCATGTCTGACAGTTAGCCTAGCTTAGCATAAAGACTGAAAACAGGGGGAAACAGCTAGCCCGGCTCTGTCCATTGGAAACAAAATCTGCATACCAGCACCTCTAAAGTTAATGGATTAATGCGTTGTTTCTCGTTTGTTTAACATGAACTGTAAAAATATCAATTTGCTGTTTTACGGGGGGTTATGTGGTGGATTTTATGATACATAATTATCAGGCAAATAACCCCTGTAAAGCTGCAAATTGCCGTTTTTAGACTGAACAAACTAAATATACAAAGTGTTAATGAGTGAGCTTTTGAGGTGCTGCTTTCACACAGCCAGGCTAGCTGTTTCCAGTCTTAATGCTAAGTTAAGCTAACTGCCTTCTGGCTGTAGCTTCACACAAAGTGGCATAAATTTTCTCATCTAACTCTCAGCAAGATAAGCATATTCCTGTCAAAAGATTTCTTTAACTCCAACTGGCATTCTCATTGGCACACAATCAGTCAACATTTCATCAAACCAAATGTAGCACTGATGCTGGTTTTCTCCTCCACGTCTACTGATTTCACACCTCTTAGGTAAAGAGCGTCTCCAACGTTTACAAAGTGCAAAATTCAAAGCTGCATCTTGCTCGTGAGTTAGATGGTTTTAAAGCTGAACCATCCAAGGAACAGGAATGATCATGATAATCTTGAACGTTGTAAAGACCTTGAGGTGAGGCTGACGTCTAATACTGAAGAAATTGCGTTTTTGCTGATGAACACTTTTGGGTTGTCACTCCCTAAACATGCCTTCATTGCTCTACTTTTGTTCTCACGCTGATCACCAAAGGAGATCGTCAGATCATCATTACATGTCGTCACTCTGCTGTTTTTGAAAAAAGAGGTTTGTTTTTTCCCAACTTTGCAACAGAAAGCCTTCAGGAGTCAGTGGCCACAAAGGCATCTGGATGTACCAGAGAAGGCTGTTGGCACAAAGAAGTGATGTAACTCTGAAAACACCCACAACATGGCTTTCAAGTCCAGAAGCTGAGGATGCCGCCGTGTCCGCCTTGGGGCTGCTCTCTGTCACCCGGCCTGCATTGAGTTCCCTCTGTGATTGTGGCAGTAACATAGCACGGACACTGGGGAGCGCTCACACCTGCATCCAGCCCCAAAGGCCCAGAGCAATTTTTACCTCCTCTCCTTCCACAAACTCCACCATGATGAGCAGCTACAAGTCTCAGATTGGCTCGATTCATTCGCTCTCGTCTCAGCGTCTGTCCATCAGGACGTCGAGGGTTTGCTTCACAAAGTCGCCAGGATGCGTGAGAAGGATATGATGACAGAGAGGGTGGTCTGGCCCACGCCGAACACCAGAGCCTCCAGTGGTGCCATGTCCTTCCCTGCCACACGGTACACCCCCGCCACCGCCGCGCCTGAGGGAGAAAACACACACACACCACCAGCGTTAATACACAAAGCGAGTAAACAGATGGGCAGGCGCACAAACACAGCTGTCTGTCACGGCCTGTCACCATTACCGCGGATTGTCCATTCACAGTGAGGAGCACGGAGGACACACACATCCGTCCTCATCTTTTTCATCCATCAGCGCAGCTTCCAGCCAGGAGTCAAGTATTCTGCACAAAAGTTGTTTTTGTGTGCGAATATTTATTAAAAAATGGTGGAGCATTCGCCGTGGGGACGTTATTCATTGCACAGCCACATACTGTGTGGACTTGCCGCGCTTCCTACAACAGTTTGTAACGCTTAACCTCCCAATATGCTGTTTTGGCCATCGTCATGGAAACACACAGCGAGGAACTTTTTATGAATATCTAATCCCAGAAGCAAAACAGAGTGGCCTGATTTTGGTTCAAAACTAAACCAAACAGAGAAACAAAGATGGATTTAAAGACCCTGACAACATATTTCTCAATCAGCTTAATTCTATGAGCAATGGGGTCCTACATGAAAACACAATTTATTGATTATTACGAGGATCTGTACCAAACAAATATGTTTTCTTAAGTCTGTAGAATATGATGCGTAGGCCATCTCCACAGCACGACAATATTTAAATTTAAAATAATATTCTGATACACATTTTGCTCCTCCTGTGATTTGAAAATTGCACAAGGCCATATTGCGATTTGCCCTGGTTTGAAGTGGGAGGGTCCAGGGTTTAGTTAGCCAGCATGTGCCGGCTTTTTGCCGCTATCACATGTAGGCTAGTTATCTGGAAGATGAAGATATCATCGGCCAAAATGTCCAGAGGGAAATATTAAATAAATATTATTTATTTATTTATGTCAAATAAATAAATTCATTAATAACATATCAAAAAGCCTAATACTGTGTGACCGGTAAGATATGAAGTCTCCCTGCAAATGAACAGATCTAACTTTAAAGGAAGGAGTCTCTGTCGCCATCCCTCTCTGCTTCTCTGACCAGCCTATTATTTTATTTTTTAGACCTAATTACTTCTTCATTTAGTTTATTTTCAAGTTTTTCATTTGACAGGCTTGGAATGCAAAGAGAAATACATTTAATGCAGGCTAATGTCTTTATTTACTATAAAACAATTAATAGCCCGGGCTTTTATTTATTTCAGTCACTGAACTCAATCTTCCTACATTTGGGACAGGTCTTTTCGCACAAAACTCCTGCTCATTAAGGGTGGGAAATAATGCAGGAAGAAGAAAAAACAATTCTGTGTATATTATATGAATGATATGACGACTGAATTGTGAAAAGCTCCAGCGGGCGACCCAGTGGGCTTTAAGTGTTTTTTTAAAACATGTCTGGTAGTTTTTCAATATGGCAACAAATTATGGAATATTAACGGCTATCAAATTTTTAAAAAGGATAGCATAAACTCTGGGTGGGTCTCAGTTGGAAAAAAGTCACATATTTCAGTCCATCTTTCAGGATTTAAGAATATTTAAAGACACTGAAAAAAATAAAACAGGGATACAGAGTTAGAACTTCCTGTTATCTCTTGGTTTTTGTCAAATATATATCAAATTCACTCTTTTCTATTCCTCTAAAATATTAACATTAATATACAGTGGTGACCTTTCTTATGTCACCACTGTCAATAAAATCTGATATTTTTATTTGACTGTTTCACAGATACTTAATGTTACTTTATACTTTATGTTTGATGTTAGTATTTGTTCCCCCTAACACTACAAGACCTTTCCTTTACTTCTGCTCGGCTGAGATTGTTGCCTTTCTCTCTCTCTCTCCTGCCAAACTTTGAATTTAAGCCAGGCTGGTGCACACATGGAGGGTGAGACTGAGGGGTGTGTGCTCATAGTCAATAGTCTGCTCTCCCTGACTGCTACGCATTAATAATAAAGTGTCTTTCTATTTTGGGGTCCAGCTTGCATCCGTGATGGAGAGTGATTCATTCAGTGAGCCCTGAAAAAGCTCCTGCTCTACGCTCAGACAGATTCTGCTTGCCCTGTGATCACACTTTGTCCCAGTGAGTGGACGGTAATGAGAGGCAAAGGGTTAAGGAATATCTTGTGCATCTGGATGGTGATGGACAGACAAACTGTAAAAAATATTCAGATAAACAAAAAAGGTGACCAGAGACAGACAGCAGGCAGCCAGCAATACAGATTTCAGAGGTGTGTGTGTGTGTGTGTGTGTATAAATTTTACCTAAAACTAACCAAATGAATTGCTGCCAATTTAGTTTCAGACAAGAGACAAGAGTTTTGTCTGATGCAAGCATTTGCCATATCGTGATGAACAGTATATCACATAAATATTCTTAATAATCATTATTATCATGATCTTTCTTTTCAACCCTATTGCCCAATGTACGTATATAAGTACTATATAAGTACTGAAAGTTGGCATGTAATGTTTGATCATAACTTTGTTTTCTTACTCTCTGATCAGATTGCGCAAATTTTAGACAATTTTATTTAGGTAAAGTTCTTGTCCGGCTGCTTGTCTCTGGACAACATTTAACATTTTTGAACTTTAGCTACATTTACCGAGTGTAGAAAGTCTTTTGTATTGTTTATATTTCATTAAATAGGAAAGGGGACTCAAGATCAGGTAGAAATGCAGGTGTTTCTTTGCCTTGTGAGAGACATATTTTAAAAAGAACGGTCAAAATTGATGCAGCAGAGGCTGAAATATTAAGGCTTTTAGTCCCTAGTTTGGTCCATAAATTAAATTACAGCAAACAAATTGTTCAGGGCCAATGGGGGTCTAGCCTTGCAGGTATCATGTCGCCACTAGCTTCTAAATGTTTCCACTGACACCCAGCCCTAATTTAATGTTGTGACAGAGCTTAAATACAAGTTTACATTACCGCACTTACATGTTTAGTCATTATTAGCTTCTCATTGCCTGTGTTTTCTCCTTGTGAGGGATCTAGCAAAAATCCATCGCAGAGAACGGCTAAATATTTTAACTTTGGACGACAATGCTCAAGGACTTTTTAACTGATCCACAAAGTCTGTACTAAGGGTGGGGTGGGGGGAGCTTTCTGAAGAGGTTGTTTTAAAACTCAGTGTTCAGCAGAAATTTGACAGGGCTTCACTTGGTCTTTTTATAAGAATGATGTTGTCTTTAATTACTTTTTACAGGTTCCCAAGCCGAAACACTGTAAATTTAGCTTGCTGCTAATCAATGCTGAAATAAAACGAAGGAGCTTCTTTTATACCAAGCAGACCAACACCCATCATTTACTCTTTGTGACCAATCTGTAAAGATTGTCAAAAGGTTCAAGTATCTACACACATGGATGACAAATGTTGATTCAACATGTAAGAAAGTGAATTAGGAAATTAAAGGGGCACTTATCTCGTATCTTGTGTTTAATATGTCTGTTGGTATGGACACTTGACATTAACAAAATAAGCCAACCAGGATTGTCAAAACAGTCTGAAAGATAGTAGACCTCCAACAAAAGCTATTGACCTTTATAGTACAGCTGTACATAGGAAAGCTTTGTCCACCATTGGTGTCACTAAACACCCCTTCATGCTGAGTTTGAGTTGCTTCCTAACGCAATGAATTTAATGAACTGCCCTAATCTGCACTCCTCTGCGATGACTGTACACTTTTACTGTATGTGTGCTGTAAGTGTTGTACAATTGTTGTGCAAATAGATTTGCTGTCCTGATTTAAAATGTATGCTTTTATTTTATCTGGTGAGACCAAAGGTGGTTTTCCCAGCCTTGGCTTGACAATAAAGTTGTTTTCTATTTGACTTTTTTCACTCATAGTTGGAAGCTTCCTGCACTCCATAAACTAAAAAGAAAAAGTGAGGTAAACAAGAAAACACAAGAGTCCAAAATCTTTCCCTCTCCGTCTCTCTGTCAACTCCTGTCTTCGTCTGTTTGACAGGAGTCAACACACAAACTCCCTCCCTCACGCTCTCTTTCCCTCCCTGTCACCTCCTGTCTTCTTCTGGCTTGACTGGATGCTGGATGTTGAGGTCAGTTGACAAAAAAAACAAACAAAAACAAAAAAACAAACAAGATGAACAAAAAAACCAAGAGTAATTGGACTTACTGGTGATGACGCCTCCGGAGAGGGAGGCGAGGAAACCCACGCTGACCAGCACCAGCGTGATGAGGCGGC
Source organism: Micropterus dolomieu (assembly GCF_021292245.1). Lineage (NCBI taxonomy): Eukaryota > Metazoa > Chordata > Actinopteri > Centrarchiformes > Centrarchidae > Micropterus > Micropterus dolomieu. The sequence goes on from NC_060158.1 coordinate 8,735,014, forward strand.
CCCTCTTGTGGCGCTGCAGCATGACCAACATGAGCAGCCCCACCGCCCCGTGGACAAAGAGCGAGGAGAAGAGACACCACAGGAACACCCAGTACCACATCTCTGACAGGGAGACAAAACACAGCACAGGCAGAATTTTTGATCAGATACAGCCTGAAAACACTCAAATACAATGTGAAAAAGACTGAACAGTGTACCTTCTTCCAGATTTCTGACTGAACAAATGGGCGGTTTGATCGTTTCATTCATCTGATATTTACATATACAATATGCAATTTTAGTTACATTTCAGATTGACAAAAGCTACGATTAGTCAATGAGTAGATCAAAAGAAAATTAATCAACTAACTATATTGATAATAAATTAATTGTCTTTTTTAAGCAAAAACATCAGCAAAAGATTCACTGCTTTTCCTGGTCTTTCAGTATATTAAATTAATATTTTGGGTTTTTAAACTGTTGGTTGGACAAAACAAGAGGTATAATGACATCACTTTGTGATCTAGGATACTGTGATGGACAGAAGTGTCTTTGGGCAAGATAGTGAACTCCAAGTTGCTGTGTGTGTGTGTCTGTATGAGATTAGTTTTGATGAGCAGCCACTGTGTACGAAATGTGACATGCAGTGTAAAGTGCTTTAAGTGTTTGGAAGACTGGAAAACAGCTCTATAAGTGCAGTCCATTTACTGTATTTGCCACTTTATAGAGAAAATCAACCCAGGGGAAGGGACCTTGATCTCCAAGGGGTCAAAATATATCTGAGCGGTCGCAAGATGGGACAGAAAAGAAGAGAAGTTCAGCTACACAAATTAGCATTTCACAGGGGACTAACTTTCTTCTTTTGTGAAACACTGGAATGTGTTGCCTGTTCTGACCTTTAAAAATGATTCAAATGAAATGAAACTGAAATGAAACAATTGACTAAGCAATTTATCAATTGATGCAAAAAAAAAAATAAAAAGATCACAGGTTAATCAATGAAAATTTGTTAAAAGAGCACTCCACTGATCTTAGACATGTGTTTAATCCTAATCAGCCTTTGAAGCAGATGTACAGAAAGCCTGTGTCTTCTGTGGATGTGCATACACTTCATCATCATATAAATGTAATAGTGATGTCATCAGGGTTACCGCGTATTCATCTTGGACTCGGAGATGATAGGTTTAGAACAAAAAGCCTGCCTTACAAACTGGAGGTGTTTTTTTTTAAAAAAGCAAAGGGAATTTACCAGGAAGGGAGCCCATAATCAAAGATCATATCCAGTTGCAGTATGGGAAAT
>NC_060158.1:8736392-8747771 GCF_021292245.1 Micropterus dolomieu
CCACATGGACACACACACACACACACACACACACACACACACACACACACACTTGCGGTGGCTGAATCACAGAACCTTCAGCGGAAAAAAACAAACAATATTCATCATGACTGATCATGGCACTGGGTGTGAATACTCCAACTGTGTGAATATCAAAATAGTATCCATTGGTTAGTTTGTTCATATCCGCTCATATTGGTTACACTTTTATCACACTTCTGGTGAAGACTTTTTACACTATGGCTATATACAGCTCAGGAAGTAGAGTAAGTGCACTGATCTAACAACTTCAGTCCAGTTCTTGCAGTTTAGTTGGCAGAAAAGTCATTTCTAACACATCAAATAAAAAAGGTTTCCAACACATTATGTAAGACATTGTTCAGTGAGCTGCTCCTCTGAACACAGCGTCACTTATAATTAGGTTTTCGCTCTTTCTGACAATTAAGCGGTCCAAAAAAGGAATATGAACAGCCCCCTTTAATGAAAGAAAATAAATTAAGATCCTGTTCTACTACTCACATGCACAACCGCACAAACCGACACAGTATACAACAACACCACTCACATTGTCACGTGTCTCCTATGAATCATACAGACAAACATGCAGAAACGGCCCCACAAACAGCTTCACAGAGATATCATTGCTATGACAGCAGGTGAGTCATCAGGAGCAACTCACATTTGGTCCCTGAAATTGAGCTAAAACATTCAAACAGGTAGTACGGACAATGTGCAGAGCGTTCAGTGGATAAAAAGGGGGGTTTCAGACAACTTCTCTATAATTTTACGCTTTAATTTGGGGGGGTGGGGGGGTAGGATAGAAAACATTTATTGTCAAATGTCTGTAACAAAACACTCTGTAGCACTTTCATCATTTTAAAATCCACACTCATCTTCAGGCTGCCACTTCATTTCTGTGCAATATCGCCCTCTTTCGGCGCTAAGCTGGTACTGAAGGTGAGTTGTGTCAATTACATAACTCCTATAAATACACAGCGCTTACCTTTAGAGCTACAAACCCACACAGCACACATTCTTGACGACACAAACATCTTCTTTTTTTTTTTTAATCAACTGTGGTTTTCTGAAGTTACACCACAAATCTGGGGGCCATCTGATACCGGAGCCAATGTGCAAATGTTTCTAAAAACGGAATAAAAACGAATAAATTGTGGCTGTGATAACAATTAAATGAGACAAAGAGGTTAAATAAAGCTAGGATGTGAGCGATACTTTGGTATTACAACCGAACCCCTGGGTTTAGAGCTGTGCACAAGAGAATCTGTTTGAATTTTGGGAGGACTTATGGGCCAAGTAATGAGCATTAAAATCAGTCTATCTTCCTTTTCTTCAATCATTGAAGAACTCAAACTGATGCATCAACACCATAAACCTTTTCGAGTAAATACAGTAACTTCAAGCACATTCTTCATCTTTTACAGTTAGCTTTACCAAAAAGCTGATCAGTGTCTATTGTGACTGATTTCTGTGTATAATAACTGATTACTGGATTGGGATCACACCAGAGTAGTATCATCGCACACTGTGCTAAAACAAGGCCGATTAATTTCAGTGCAATATGCAACATTAAACTTAAGGAGCATGGGTTAATAAACAAAACAAAGAAACAGAGGGAGCCATAGAAAAATGGCTGCCTGAGCAGCAGAATCTGTCTGACCTTCTCCGGGGAGGGATGGCTTTCCATGGGGGATTTTATGCTGTAGCAGTGCAGAGGACGTTAGTAATGTGACGGTGGGCCGAGAAAGGCTGGATTCCAAAGTTATTACAGAGAATGTGCACTAGGACCAACAGACTCTCAATAGTTTGTCTGAAAATATATCAAAGATGAAACTCAAACAGCAAAACAACCCTTTTTATTACCAGTACATCTTTCTCAAAACCTGAATAGGAGGACCCTGATCCTGATCTTACGCTAACCAGACCTGAATCAAACCAGCTCAATGTAAACCGAACCATGTTTTGGGAAATATGCTTAATGACTTTGTTGTTGAGAGTTAGAGGAGTACATTAATAACACTCATGTCTGACAGTTAGCCTAGCTTAGCATAAAGACTGAAAACAGGGGGAAACAGCTAGCCCGGCTCTGTCCATTGGAAACAAAATCTGCATACCAGCACCTCTAAAGTTAATGGATTAATGCGTTGTTTCTCGTTTGTTTAACATGAACTGTAAAAATATCAATTTGCTGTTTTACGGGGGGTTATGTGGTGGATTTTATGATACATAATTATCAGGCAAATAACCCCTGTAAAGCTGCAAATTGCCGTTTTTAGACTGAACAAACTAAATATACAAAGTGTTAATGAGTGAGCTTTTGAGGTGCTGCTTTCACACAGCCAGGCTAGCTGTTTCCAGTCTTAATGCTAAGTTAAGCTAACTGCCTTCTGGCTGTAGCTTCACACAAAGTGGCATAAATTTTCTCATCTAACTCTCAGCAAGATAAGCATATTCCTGTCAAAAGATTTCTTTAACTCCAACTGGCATTCTCATTGGCACACAATCAGTCAACATTTCATCAAACCAAATGTAGCACTGATGCTGGTTTTCTCCTCCACGTCTACTGATTTCACACCTCTTAGGTAAAGAGCGTCTCCAACGTTTACAAAGTGCAAAATTCAAAGCTGCATCTTGCTCGTGAGTTAGATGGTTTTAAAGCTGAACCATCCAAGGAACAGGAATGATCATGATAATCTTGAACGTTGTAAAGACCTTGAGGTGAGGCTGACGTCTAATACTGAAGAAATTGCGTTTTTGCTGATGAACACTTTTGGGTTGTCACTCCCTAAACATGCCTTCATTGCTCTACTTTTGTTCTCACGCTGATCACCAAAGGAGATCGTCAGATCATCATTACATGTCGTCACTCTGCTGTTTTTGAAAAAAGAGGTTTGTTTTTTCCCAACTTTGCAACAGAAAGCCTTCAGGAGTCAGTGGCCACAAAGGCATCTGGATGTACCAGAGAAGGCTGTTGGCACAAAGAAGTGATGTAACTCTGAAAACACCCACAACATGGCTTTCAAGTCCAGAAGCTGAGGATGCCGCCGTGTCCGCCTTGGGGCTGCTCTCTGTCACCCGGCCTGCATTGAGTTCCCTCTGTGATTGTGGCAGTAACATAGCACGGACACTGGGGAGCGCTCACACCTGCATCCAGCCCCAAAGGCCCAGAGCAATTTTTACCTCCTCTCCTTCCACAAACTCCACCATGATGAGCAGCTACAAGTCTCAGATTGGCTCGATTCATTCGCTCTCGTCTCAGCGTCTGTCCATCAGGACGTCGAGGGTTTGCTTCACAAAGTCGCCAGGATGCGTGAGAAGGATATGATGACAGAGAGGGTGGTCTGGCCCACGCCGAACACCAGAGCCTCCAGTGGTGCCATGTCCTTCCCTGCCACACGGTACACCCCCGCCACCGCCGCGCCTGAGGGAGAAAACACACACACACCACCAGCGTTAATACACAAAGCGAGTAAACAGATGGGCAGGCGCACAAACACAGCTGTCTGTCACGGCCTGTCACCATTACCGCGGATTGTCCATTCACAGTGAGGAGCACGGAGGACACACACATCCGTCCTCATCTTTTTCATCCATCAGCGCAGCTTCCAGCCAGGAGTCAAGTATTCTGCACAAAAGTTGTTTTTGTGTGCGAATATTTATTAAAAAATGGTGGAGCATTCGCCGTGGGGACGTTATTCATTGCACAGCCACATACTGTGTGGACTTGCCGCGCTTCCTACAACAGTTTGTAACGCTTAACCTCCCAATATGCTGTTTTGGCCATCGTCATGGAAACACACAGCGAGGAACTTTTTATGAATATCTAATCCCAGAAGCAAAACAGAGTGGCCTGATTTTGGTTCAAAACTAAACCAAACAGAGAAACAAAGATGGATTTAAAGACCCTGACAACATATTTCTCAATCAGCTTAATTCTATGAGCAATGGGGTCCTACATGAAAACACAATTTATTGATTATTACGAGGATCTGTACCAAACAAATATGTTTTCTTAAGTCTGTAGAATATGATGCGTAGGCCATCTCCACAGCACGACAATATTTAAATTTAAAATAATATTCTGATACACATTTTGCTCCTCCTGTGATTTGAAAATTGCACAAGGCCATATTGCGATTTGCCCTGGTTTGAAGTGGGAGGGTCCAGGGTTTAGTTAGCCAGCATGTGCCGGCTTTTTGCCGCTATCACATGTAGGCTAGTTATCTGGAAGATGAAGATATCATCGGCCAAAATGTCCAGAGGGAAATATTAAATAAATATTATTTATTTATTTATGTCAAATAAATAAATTCATTAATAACATATCAAAAAGCCTAATACTGTGTGACCGGTAAGATATGAAGTCTCCCTGCAAATGAACAGATCTAACTTTAAAGGAAGGAGTCTCTGTCGCCATCCCTCTCTGCTTCTCTGACCAGCCTATTATTTTATTTTTTAGACCTAATTACTTCTTCATTTAGTTTATTTTCAAGTTTTTCATTTGACAGGCTTGGAATGCAAAGAGAAATACATTTAATGCAGGCTAATGTCTTTATTTACTATAAAACAATTAATAGCCCGGGCTTTTATTTATTTCAGTCACTGAACTCAATCTTCCTACATTTGGGACAGGTCTTTTCGCACAAAACTCCTGCTCATTAAGGGTGGGAAATAATGCAGGAAGAAGAAAAAACAATTCTGTGTATATTATATGAATGATATGACGACTGAATTGTGAAAAGCTCCAGCGGGCGACCCAGTGGGCTTTAAGTGTTTTTTTAAAACATGTCTGGTAGTTTTTCAATATGGCAACAAATTATGGAATATTAACGGCTATCAAATTTTTAAAAAGGATAGCATAAACTCTGGGTGGGTCTCAGTTGGAAAAAAGTCACATATTTCAGTCCATCTTTCAGGATTTAAGAATATTTAAAGACACTGAAAAAAATAAAACAGGGATACAGAGTTAGAACTTCCTGTTATCTCTTGGTTTTTGTCAAATATATATCAAATTCACTCTTTTCTATTCCTCTAAAATATTAACATTAATATACAGTGGTGACCTTTCTTATGTCACCACTGTCAATAAAATCTGATATTTTTATTTGACTGTTTCACAGATACTTAATGTTACTTTATACTTTATGTTTGATGTTAGTATTTGTTCCCCCTAACACTACAAGACCTTTCCTTTACTTCTGCTCGGCTGAGATTGTTGCCTTTCTCTCTCTCTCTCCTGCCAAACTTTGAATTTAAGCCAGGCTGGTGCACACATGGAGGGTGAGACTGAGGGGTGTGTGCTCATAGTCAATAGTCTGCTCTCCCTGACTGCTACGCATTAATAATAAAGTGTCTTTCTATTTTGGGGTCCAGCTTGCATCCGTGATGGAGAGTGATTCATTCAGTGAGCCCTGAAAAAGCTCCTGCTCTACGCTCAGACAGATTCTGCTTGCCCTGTGATCACACTTTGTCCCAGTGAGTGGACGGTAATGAGAGGCAAAGGGTTAAGGAATATCTTGTGCATCTGGATGGTGATGGACAGACAAACTGTAAAAAATATTCAGATAAACAAAAAAGGTGACCAGAGACAGACAGCAGGCAGCCAGCAATACAGATTTCAGAGGTGTGTGTGTGTGTGTGTGTGTATAAATTTTACCTAAAACTAACCAAATGAATTGCTGCCAATTTAGTTTCAGACAAGAGACAAGAGTTTTGTCTGATGCAAGCATTTGCCATATCGTGATGAACAGTATATCACATAAATATTCTTAATAATCATTATTATCATGATCTTTCTTTTCAACCCTATTGCCCAATGTACGTATATAAGTACTATATAAGTACTGAAAGTTGGCATGTAATGTTTGATCATAACTTTGTTTTCTTACTCTCTGATCAGATTGCGCAAATTTTAGACAATTTTATTTAGGTAAAGTTCTTGTCCGGCTGCTTGTCTCTGGACAACATTTAACATTTTTGAACTTTAGCTACATTTACCGAGTGTAGAAAGTCTTTTGTATTGTTTATATTTCATTAAATAGGAAAGGGGACTCAAGATCAGGTAGAAATGCAGGTGTTTCTTTGCCTTGTGAGAGACATATTTTAAAAAGAACGGTCAAAATTGATGCAGCAGAGGCTGAAATATTAAGGCTTTTAGTCCCTAGTTTGGTCCATAAATTAAATTACAGCAAACAAATTGTTCAGGGCCAATGGGGGTCTAGCCTTGCAGGTATCATGTCGCCACTAGCTTCTAAATGTTTCCACTGACACCCAGCCCTAATTTAATGTTGTGACAGAGCTTAAATACAAGTTTACATTACCGCACTTACATGTTTAGTCATTATTAGCTTCTCATTGCCTGTGTTTTCTCCTTGTGAGGGATCTAGCAAAAATCCATCGCAGAGAACGGCTAAATATTTTAACTTTGGACGACAATGCTCAAGGACTTTTTAACTGATCCACAAAGTCTGTACTAAGGGTGGGGTGGGGGGAGCTTTCTGAAGAGGTTGTTTTAAAACTCAGTGTTCAGCAGAAATTTGACAGGGCTTCACTTGGTCTTTTTATAAGAATGATGTTGTCTTTAATTACTTTTTACAGGTTCCCAAGCCGAAACACTGTAAATTTAGCTTGCTGCTAATCAATGCTGAAATAAAACGAAGGAGCTTCTTTTATACCAAGCAGACCAACACCCATCATTTACTCTTTGTGACCAATCTGTAAAGATTGTCAAAAGGTTCAAGTATCTACACACATGGATGACAAATGTTGATTCAACATGTAAGAAAGTGAATTAGGAAATTAAAGGGGCACTTATCTCGTATCTTGTGTTTAATATGTCTGTTGGTATGGACACTTGACATTAACAAAATAAGCCAACCAGGATTGTCAAAACAGTCTGAAAGATAGTAGACCTCCAACAAAAGCTATTGACCTTTATAGTACAGCTGTACATAGGAAAGCTTTGTCCACCATTGGTGTCACTAAACACCCCTTCATGCTGAGTTTGAGTTGCTTCCTAACGCAATGAATTTAATGAACTGCCCTAATCTGCACTCCTCTGCGATGACTGTACACTTTTACTGTATGTGTGCTGTAAGTGTTGTACAATTGTTGTGCAAATAGATTTGCTGTCCTGATTTAAAATGTATGCTTTTATTTTATCTGGTGAGACCAAAGGTGGTTTTCCCAGCCTTGGCTTGACAATAAAGTTGTTTTCTATTTGACTTTTTTCACTCATAGTTGGAAGCTTCCTGCACTCCATAAACTAAAAAGAAAAAGTGAGGTAAACAAGAAAACACAAGAGTCCAAAATCTTTCCCTCTCCGTCTCTCTGTCAACTCCTGTCTTCGTCTGTTTGACAGGAGTCAACACACAAACTCCCTCCCTCACGCTCTCTTTCCCTCCCTGTCACCTCCTGTCTTCTTCTGGCTTGACTGGATGCTGGATGTTGAGGTCAGTTGACAAAAAAAACAAACAAAAACAAAAAAACAAACAAGATGAACAAAAAAACCAAGAGTAATTGGACTTACTGGTGATGACGCCTCCGGAGAGGGAGGCGAGGAAACCCACGCTGACCAGCACCAGCGTGATGAGGCGGCCCCTCTTGTGGCGCTGCAGCATGACCAACATGAGCAGCCCCACCGCCCCGTGGACAAAGAGCGAGGAGAAGAGACACCACAGGAACACCCAGTACCACATCTCTGACAGGGAGACAAAACACAGCACAGGCAGAATTTTTGATCAGATACAGCCTGAAAACACTCAAATACAATGTGAAAAAGACTGAACAGTGTACCTTCTTCCAGATTTCTGACTGAACAAATGGGCGGTTTGATCGTTTCATTCATCTGATATTTACATATACAATATGCAATTTTAGTTACATTTCAGATTGACAAAAGCTACGATTAGTCAATGAGTAGATCAAAAGAAAATTAATCAACTAACTATATTGATAATAAATTAATTGTCTTTTTTAAGCAAAAACATCAGCAAAAGATTCACTGCTTTTCCTGGTCTTTCAGTATATTAAATTAATATTTTGGGTTTTTAAACTGTTGGTTGGACAAAACAAGAGGTATAATGACATCACTTTGTGATCTAGGATACTGTGATGGACAGAAGTGTCTTTGGGCAAGATAGTGAACTCCAAGTTGCTGTGTGTGTGTGTCTGTATGAGATTAGTTTTGATGAGCAGCCACTGTGTACGAAATGTGACATGCAGTGTAAAGTGCTTTAAGTGTTTGGAAGACTGGAAAACAGCTCTATAAGTGCAGTCCATTTACTGTATTTGCCACTTTATAGAGAAAATCAACCCAGGGGAAGGGACCTTGATCTCCAAGGGGTCAAAATATATCTGAGCGGTCGCAAGATGGGACAGAAAAGAAGAGAAGTTCAGCTACACAAATTAGCATTTCACAGGGGACTAACTTTCTTCTTTTGTGAAACACTGGAATGTGTTGCCTGTTCTGACCTTTAAAAATGATTCAAATGAAATGAAACTGAAATGAAACAATTGACTAAGCAATTTATCAATTGATGCAAAAAAAAAAATAAAAAGATCACAGGTTAATCAATGAAAATTTGTTAAAAGAGCACTCCACTGATCTTAGACATGTGTTTAATCCTAATCAGCCTTTGAAGCAGATGTACAGAAAGCCTGTGTCTTCTGTGGATGTGCATACACTTCATCATCATATAAATGTAATAGTGATGTCATCAGGGTTACCGCGTATTCATCTTGGACTCGGAGATGATAGGTTTAGAACAAAAAGCCTGCCTTACAAACTGGAGGTGTTTTTTTTTAAAAAAGCAAAGGGAATTTACCAGGAAGGGAGCCCATAATCAAAGATCATATCCAGTTGCAGTATGGGAAATACAGGAACTAGTGCTTTCTACTTGTATAATTTTTGTAAATAAGGTTAACTTTGTGTGAATAACTACAAACTTCATCTCATTATACAATCCAGTGTACAATCACAAATAAATTAACCATGTGACCTTGTAAAAGTCAGGATTTCTTGTTTTTTGCTGCTATTATTCCTTTATTTAATCTGCCTCACAAGCCTGTCAAAGTTATACTAACTGCAGCACTAAATCACTGCAGTACCCCTTTAAGCAAAGATGGAGTGAAAATGAATTGATCCCTAAGGATGTTCATCGCAGTGAAGAAGAGGATAAATTCCTCCCTGGAAAGGTAAAGATACAATGTCCTTGTCATGCAAATTCAGACATTCATTGCTCATAAATAATGATACCCTGCTATGTGGGCCACTGGCTGATTTCCTGATTTACAGACCTTGTCTGAGAGCATATTGCAGATATAGATCAGGATGCACATATACTCTTGCCGCTGCAAATGTCTGTGAGGGAGGATTTCCATTTACAGCCGCCACAATCTCAGTCAGGGCTCATCGAGGAGGCAGCCAACCATGGTAATGGACCTGAGGTTGTGATGTATAAAACCGCTCAGTGTGAGATTTCAGGCGAGCTGCTGCAGTAAATGGAAAATCTCATCTGAAACAATAGCTTACAGTTACAGCCTTTTGTGAACGTCTTCAGCTGGGACTGTAGATAAACGACTCAACACGACTCAATCAGCAATCACAGTTTGTCACTGCTCTTTCAGTTGCAAAACTAAAAATGCTGAAGGTGTTTCATTCCCAAACTGCCAACAATCATCTAATTATGCACTGAGCTCCAACAAACACGTGATTTATAGCTGAGAAAACATCCATACCGGGCCCAGACTGTGCTGCCTTAATGATCGATTTCATAAGAATAAATAAACACCTTTATAGCAGCTCGACCAAATCAGAGGTCATCCTCCTCATCTCTCCCTCTTTCTTTCTGTCTAACAAACCGGCTTTACATAAAGAGCTCTGGCCTCATCGCACTTCAACAGCGAGGGGCCTGGCTTTAAAATACTGGCACCGTGGGAGCAAGGAGAAGCCAGCTGGCCATGAGTTTAATCTAGAAGAAGAGATCGACTGAGGAAGGGAGCGTCCAGCTTGGATAAGAATGACCAATCCAAAGCACAGACATGTAGTGTAAGAGCCTGTTTTGTTTGGATGATGGGATATAAACAGGAAATGTGACATTGTTGTGTGGTTGTAAACATCTGAACAGACAATTCTATTACAAAGTATTTTTTCAAGCCCAGAGGGAGCACTCTGGTCGCTCCACAGTTGACTGAGCGCCTGCATCTCCTTATTGATCCAGCAATCAGCTTTCGAGCCGGGCGGAGAGAGATGCGACACAGTAACACAACGGCTCTTTAGTCCTGCATGACTGGTCACGTCACTCTGTTGGATTACTCTGAATCACAGGGCGCCACTGCTGTCTTTCTACAACCATCTAGCATAAAGAGGAGAGAGATGTCTGAGACGAGATGGGGGATAAAAAGAGTTAGAAAGATGGACACTGGGGAGTGGCAGAAGACAGTGGGTGCTTTCCGTTCTGCTAATTATGGTTCCTTTCAACATCCCTCCTCCGTCCTCTACAAGCCGTGACCTGGCAACTGATCGAGGTCCGCCATCATTAAGGATGTTCCAATCGTTTAAATGTGTATCAGAGGAGACGAGGAGAGAGAATGCAGCCGAGTGGGAAAAACTGTTAACCTCAGCCTTAGGCTTTTGATTCAGAGATTATGTGATTTTCTGGCAGGTATTATAAAAGAAGCCAGGGTCAACAAACTGTGTTTCCCGTGTTTTCAGAGAAACACACGTTATCTATTACGTCACAAGACACAGAGGATATTTTACAAGCACATACAAGGTAAAGCCGCAGTGAACACACCATTGCAGATGCCATTCATTGGTTTTGCTTCGATAGACTACTTCATTAACAAGCCTCCTCCACATAATAATAATAATAATCATCCTTATTTGTAGAGCACTTTTCAAAAACAAGTTACAAAGTGCTTTAACAAGTGTAAAGAATAATACAAAAAAAAAAACAAGATAAGAGCATGAAAAATTTATATAAAATTAGTAAAATACAATAAAATAAGGGATAAAATAAAGTCAAATAAGATCGGGAAAGGCTCTCCTATAAAAGTATGTTTTAAGAAGGGACTTAAAAGAGTTCACTGACTCAGCCGACCTGATTTCCTCGGGCAGGCTGTTCCAGAGCCTCGGGGCCCTGACAGCAAACGCTCTGTCCCCTTTAGTTTTCAGTCGAGACTCTGGAACAGACAACAGACCTCTGCCCGAGGATCTCAAGGTACGTGCTGGTGCGTATGGGACTAAAAGGTCAGAAATATAACAAGGCGAGAGGCCATGAAGAGCTTTAAAAGTGATCAATAGAATTTTAAAGTCAATTCTAAAACATACTGGGAGCCAGTGTAATGAAGCTAAAATAG
>NC_060158.1:8747871-8847047 GCF_021292245.1 Micropterus dolomieu
GGACTGAGCACATGCCTTCATCAGCAGACATTAAAAGGTCATTGGTGACTTTAAGCAGGGCAGTCTCAGTGCTGTGGTACTTCCTGAAACCAGACTGAAACTTTTCAAATATTTTGTTATTTTCCAGTACAGTGAGCAGCTGTTTGGACAATTCTTTCTAAAATATTTGCAATAAAAAGGCAGTTTTGAAATTGGTCTAAACTTTTGTGGGAGGGAGGGATCTAAACCAGGTTTCTTTAAAAGTGGGTTCACGCAAGCCGTTTTAAAATAATCAGGGACACAACCAGTAGATAGGGAGCTGTTACAACAGAGATCAAGTTGGGCCCAACAGAATCCATTACTTTCAGTAAAAACTTTGTAGGTATTACATCAAGTGGGCTGGAGGACACTCATTTGTGATACTGTTTTTAAAAGCTCAGACAAGTCGATGGGATAAAACTGGTTAACTCTTGTTGCTGGTGAGGGACCTCTGAGTAAGAGGCCAAGGGGGTAATAGAGGCTCTGATTGACACCACCTTATTGGTAAAATAAACAATTCACAGTCATCGTTACTTCCAGCTGAGGCACAAGGAGTGGTTGGGTTTACCAGCTGATCCACAGTCTTAAACAGAAACCTGGGATTGTGTTTGTGTAGTAATGAGTTCAGAAAAATAGTGTGTTCTGGCATCCTTAACCATGTTATTGTAGTTAATAAATCCTTCAGACTGCGGTAATGGACTTGGAGACTGGATTTTCTCCATCTGCTTTCCTGCATTCTCTTTTTAGGCTGCGAATGCTGTCATTTATCCAGGGTTGCTTACTAGCTTTAGACGTAGGCCTAACCTTTAGAGGAGCTGTAATATTTAGTGAAGACAAGCAGATATGATTGAAGTGATCGACCAGATTGTTGGTGTTGGAATCAGACAGGTGTTGGCTTTGGCTCTGAAAGAAGTGCAAAACTTTGAAACACTTTGTTCATTAAAGATGCGAGAACACACGGAGCTTGGTGAGGCGGTATGAGTAACAGGCGAATCGCAGCTAAAAACAATACATCTGTGGTCAGATATGGACATGTCCACTAATTCCACAGAGGAAACGCTGACACCCAGGGTAAAAACCAAGTCGAGTGTATAACCACGGTTATGTGTTTTTCCTATACACGCTCACTAGCTCACCACCACGACCACTGACCCTTGGTTGACAAACAATCATATTGAGGCGGACACAGTTCAGCTAGCTGGCTATGGTCATTCATTTGCAACCATGATTCAGTTAAAATCAGATTAGCAGACAAGATAATTTTATTGACAGATCTCACATTGACGGCTGCCGATCAGGCCCAGCGGCAGACCGGCGGCCCAGCCGATAACCGTTTGCCGAAAGGGATCCGTATCAGGGAGACTCGAAGCCGCAGGTGCATCCGTCCATGGATGGACCGGAGTGTCAGACAGGGCTGCATAGCGGTTGGAGAGGCCGATGTGCAGAGGAGAGGCAGCCCCGTCCGAGCCTCTCTTGCAGTCACGGACCACCACTTCAGCCCACGTTGACTGATGCTTCAGAGTCAAGCAGGAGGAAAGCCTCAGAAGGGTAGAGGGGTCCCATAGCACGGTGTCCTGGATGTTAGCAGTTGGGCTAAGAGAAACAATCTGTTTGGCTTGTACTGAAGCCACATCCATAAAGCCAGTCAGCAGGAAATCTTTCTCTTTGAATTCCTCTGAAAGTCGTTGGATGTCTGTCATAAGGTCAGCAATCATTTTGTTCGTTTTCTTAGTGTGCAGTCCTCATGGGGCAGACTTATCGACTAGCATAACGTTATTCACCAGAGCTTTGTTGTGGTCAGTAGAGTTGATAGCGTTTTTAAGGTCATTTAGCTTAAAATCCATGTGAGATGAATACAATCCTTAACCCATGTAAAACTTAAATAAAAAGGATAAAAAAAAATGTAACGTAAGTGTTTAAAACTGGATAAGGTTTAAGACCGAGCTTCCGACAGATGGCTACAGATGCCAATGCATGCGCAGAGTACAGATGTAAGAGGTTTACTTAAACAAGCATGCAATATATTTTGACGTTTCACCTGTGTAAGACTGGCTCATGAGGAAAAAGTTCAGGCCCTATGTTAAAGAAAGAGGAAAAACAGTGTAGGCCTTCTCACAACCTTGCCTTTACATTTTAAAACATTGAGATTCATTGTTTAAGCATCCCTTCATGTGGTCATTATTGGAAGCCTGCTACGGTCCCTTATGAAATCAAATAATGGACATCTTTCCTTGCATTCTTGCATTTTTTTTTAAACCACCATTTGTAACCAACAGTATAAATAAGCCACAAAATTGATCATGCAATTCCTGTTTCATATTTTAAGCTGTAGGGATTCACATGCATTCATCTCTATAAAATAAAAACCACAGAAGTGCTGCCTCGCTCTGTAGTACACTGACAGGTGGTCTTTGGGAGAACAGGCAGACAAGACAGCCGCGAATCAGTGAAGCCAATGTTTGGTTTGCAAAGCAAATGTCAACCTGCATTTGTTTGACTTTTTAGACAAAATCCACTACCCATGCATGGCTGCCCCACCATAAAATTCTTTAGGAAACCTCCCCTCCCCACTTAACACTTTCACAGCAACATTGTCTGCATTCATTTAACCAGCGAGTGTTCACATGAGTCTAGTCAGAGCTGACCCCATGGATCAAAGCATGTGAACATCAAGTTACTGTTAATCCTGGAATATGTCCCATGAGATTTGGTCTGATGTAGTAAATAAAATCATGGATACCAGATCAACTGAGTTGTAATAATGTGTGAAAGTCAAGACTGCCATGTGTAAGGTCACAAAAATGCCCAGATAAATAAAATCTGTAATAGTAGGTTACGCAGAAAATTGGGGATTGGACCTAAACACAGACAGAACAGGTAGATAAGGTACAGTTCAAGAATTTTATTGTCCATAAATGAGCTTACATGTAAAGGCAGGTAGACCAGTAGGTAGGCAAGTACACAGGGTGGCAAGCAACAAACACGCAGCAGGCAGGCACGAGTCCAGATTAAATCCAACATTTCATTTTGACCACAGCTAAAAACACAAAACAAACAGCATGAACTGACAGTGAGAAAGAAAAGTGAACGGGTATATATGCTTTTTGGTTGATGAGGCAAGTAGTTGCAGGTGAGCAGTGGGCGGAGTAGGCCAGGTACAGGCCTGATTAGGGACGGGAGAACAGGTGTGGCAGTGCTGGTGAAAGGATTGTAAAGGATGCCAGGTCCAGGTAGTCAGGAATAGGGGAAGAGAGGAAACTGACAAAAATCAATGCTTCAATTAAATGTTTATGTGGGCTGTCAGTTTAAAACACCATACATTTAATAAATGTTAAAACAAAGCCATGCAAGTGTGTGATTGGAAAATAATCTTTAAAAAATCCTGGCACCCTTTTGAATTGTAGAGTAAAAAATGTAATAAAAATCAAACTAAAATGCAGCCATGTGTACCAGCCTTCATAAGTCTGGGTGTCTAACACCAGAATAATCTTCACCTGTAATGAGTGAAGGTAATCCAATGACCATTAGTTAATATGAATTCTGCAGAATTTGTGCATGTTTATTGCCTTAGCTTTCAATCATATCACATGATTAGAGAACATGTTGTCCATGTTGGCATAAAGTTTTATTATTTCAAAGTTTATTGCTTACTTGAAATGATTGACATTTACTGACTGAGTTTTGTTTTTTGTCTTTTAAATATATTCAGGTTTGTGGGCAAAGTGCTAAATTCAATTAAATAAAAACAACATTGTTTTAACATTATTAACATTTGACTCTGAGCTCAGGAGGTTGGTCTTGGTCTTATCGCTTTATCTTGTTGCTGCCTGCTTAGGGGAGTTTTTGTATTACCACTGTTTTTATTTGTTTTGTTATGGTTTTATATTAAGATTAGAACTGTTCTCCAGTACACCATGCTTTATTCACCAAATGTTTTTGTCTATCTTACCTTTGTAAACATAGTGCCTATGGTTGTATGTAACACTAACATATACAGTACAACATAGAAATTATTCATATATACAGTATATCTTTATTATCACCATAGATACCATGAACACCAAACTTTACAGTCATCGTTTTCTTACAAAAACCTATTAACAAAATCCCATTGTTCTTAGTTTATACAAAGACTATAAGAATAGCTTTTTCATAAACATGATGGTAAAGTATAACATTATAATACATTTTTGACATTGTTCCCTAACAAATACACTTTTTCCTCTTAACCCATTAATTGATAAAAAATTCTAAAATGCAAGTAAATAAATTTCGTGTCTGTCAACCAAATTACCCAGATTACTTTTTCAAAAGAGTGCTCATTTAAAACACATCCATCACCTAAACTTAACATTTAGGAATAACTCTAATGAATGTCAAAGTCTATCTACATTTGAACTTAACACATCCACCCAAGAACTACTCTTACAATTCTTCTTAAAGAAATACTATTAATGGAAAACAAACATAATCCAGTGGACCAGTGGAAATGGCTTCAGGTTTGATTCATCACTGAACTCTCTTTGACAAAACCTTCTCAATTCCCACAATGCATTCATACCAAAGGGAGTACAATACATTCTCAGTGTATTTTGCTGGGGAAGTTGTAAAACGAACCTTATTGGGAGAGGTGGAGCGACGTGGGCGGAGGGGGGAGATGAAGGAGTAGACACATCAATGGTCACGGCAGTGGGATGAAAGAGTCCTTTGACTCCCCCACTGCTTGCTGCTGCATCTTTGAATTCATCTGAACTGTTTTTGAGCATGAATCTGAGAACAAAAGATGTATTTACTTTGCACTCTTTTAGTATACTGTCAGCTAATAACCACAGAATACAAGCTGTGAAAGATAATTCTGCTTTTCCTTTTATCCCCAAGATAATCCAGCTTTGTTTATTAAATGAGGGAATTTCCAGCACATTGAAAAACAAACAAGTTATTAACATATCAAATGCATATTGACTCGTGAAGATTTAATGAACCGCTGGCTGAATGCTAAAATAAAGGTCAAACAAGAATTAGGTCAAAACATAATTAATGGTCCTTGCTGAAAATGTCATACATTTCTCTGATATATTGTCCCACTTGGAAAACTACTTTCTTTGCCCTGTTAGATGATTCCTTCTGTTCACCAGTAGGTGGGCTCCTTCCACCATTTTTCTAATATCTCATTGAAGGTTTCAATAACAGAGTTGGCTTTTCTTTTCTAACCATCATTTCCATTTTTATATCTACAAAAGAAAATAAGTGGGTTAGGAGGTGATTAAAATGACAATATATGACTTTCAGCTTGGCTTTGTGACACAGTTTCTGGTATTTAAGTCACTGCTACTGTCATTGTCTCCATGTGCGTGTCACTAACCGAAGGCTTTTGGCACATCTGTCATTGCATACTTTTGAACTGTCAGTCCCTGCTTTTGAAAAGTGAGGAGTAATCTGCAAAGGCCATGTGAATCCCCTTTCCCATGAAGGGCCATGACAAATGCTTTTGTCTCAAATGGGGATTTTTTGGGGGGGCAACATGAGACGTCACTGTATCCTGGGCCGATTCATGCTGGCATTGTGCTTGCCCACAGAGACAGCCCGAGGTTCTGTATGGACATGCAGCATTTTGGACCTATTATCAGATGGGTTTTTGATCTCATATATATTGGGCCTATTGTATTCATTTTTGCCTCGATGTAACTGAATCTGCAAGGTGAGATACCTCCCCCTTGAACCTATTTATCTGCGGGTGCTATGGTCTTTCTATCATTCTTTCTCTCACCGTGTTTTTTGTCTCTGCCCCCCCTCAGGCAGATGGCCTTGACTCAGGTGAGTCATCAGCAAAGCCCCCTCATCTGGCTAACATCCCTGTCACAGAGAGGACATTAACTGGAACCAACCGGCTGTGTGATGACTCAAGGTACCTCTGCCTTACTTCTACACAGACATGCAGTCGTCTTTCAGCGGTTTCAATTTTTTCTTTAGGTTTAATTTGGATGACTATATTTTTTTCATCCAAAGAAATAATGTAAACCTTTCAATTCAAAATGGTAAGTTTGCAAACACAAAATCATACAAGCAATCCTTTCTCATGCATATAAACAATCTAAATACACATACAAAAAAAAGGTTCCTGATTGCATTCGCTTAGAGGAATATGTCAACATTTTGGGAAATAAGCTTATCTGCTGTCCTGCTGAGATTTAAAGGAAAAGATTGATACCACTTGAATGTTTGTACTGTAAAGATGAAACCACCCTCAGCTACCCGTTAGCTTAGCTTTATCACAAACTCTAGTAACAAGCGAAAACCGCTAGCCTGGCTCTGTCTCCAATTAAATATGCTTACCAACACCTCTAAAGTTTATTAATTAACCCTTTGTCTTTTTTGTTTATTCTATATAAAAATTGTAAGATGACATGATGCGTCTCCAGGAAGCTAATGTGCCTGACCAAGAAAAAGTCCAACAAAAGCCCCTGGAAAAGGCTAATTGTCATTTTTACATTTCAGTTTTTGTACAGATTAAACATATGGTGTTAATTAGTGAGCTTTAAAGGTGCTGGTTGGCAGATTTTGGTGCCTGCAGACAGACCCAAGCCAGCTGTTTCCCCCTGGTTCTAGTCTTCATGCTAAGCTAAGCTAACAGCCTGCTGGCCATAACGTTTGCTAAATATTTACTGTGTGCAGGTGGTGTACACAGCTTTGAGAATGGTATTGATCTTCTCATCCAACTCTAACAAATAAATATTTTCCAAATGTCAAACTAATCTTTAAAAGTAGTCATAAAGAATACGGTTGAGGTAATTGATTATGAACATGAGGAATCATTACAACAAGCAAAACCTGTTTAAATGTCAATTTGTGCACCTGACTATTTTTTTTTCAGACAGACTGGAAAAATTGTGAACCTATCCTTTAAAACATGATTCTTGTCATTTTAACACAGACATGTAAACCATCAAATAAATGCAAAGTATTTTCTATAAAAGTGGTCTTAAATGTCTCATTGCATTGAAAGTAGAGACGCTGCTGAGCCTTTTTCAAATGACAGTTGTATTTTCACTAAATCTCAGTCTGTCATCAAACACAATTCCCAAGTATTTGTACATCTGGATGATTTCAACACTTCTTCCATGAAAAACAGTTGGAAGATTGTGTGTTTTGGTGAAATCAGTTCTTCAGTTTTGGATCTATTGCACCAGCCCAGAACCTCTTGCATTATGGGTCTATGTGATTGATCTCACTGACTGAGAAGAGACATAATAACGCCGCCACTAGCAGTACCAACTGTTTGCCTAACAAAAGTTGAAAAAAAATCTGAAACTCTATTGTTTGGTGGAGCACAGGTACACAAATCTAAAGTCAAACAGAGTTCATGAGGGCAGGCACTCTGATTTCCTTTGTAGGCAGAACAAGGGGTTCCCAGAGACTCACGATCGGGGTTATTGTAGCTCACCTTTGATGGCTCTCTAAAGGCAGGTGTTCACAATCACAGTATAAACAACGGCTCTGTTTGAAGTGGCACGAGTTGGACTGAGGGAACGAATGAGGGCTTGATCTCTCTTTGGCTCTACATGAAAATAGCTGCACCTGAGAGTCCTGGCACTTGACCTCAGCCAACGGCTACACCTGCATCTGACAAAATCAACCCAGACGATGCACGTATCTTGATCTTTTTCTACCATTTATCCTCTTTTATCTTCCCATGAAAACTCTCAAACTCATATTTTGGTGCTGCATTTGGCACGCTTATTTTTACCCTTTAAATAAAATAACCCACTTTGATATATTTATGTTTTCAGTTCCGTTTGTTTCCTGGGAAATTACAAGAAAATGACACAAATGATTAACAGCTATGTATTAGACTTTGTAATTTATTGCAGCGAGTGGTAGAGCTCAGGGTTTATGTGATTAGAGGGATCTTGTCTCTTTGAAGGGTTACATCAAAAAAGTGTTGAGTGACCACTGATGCCGCTGTTCAACTGTGGGAATCCCAGATTGAGATCCATTTTGCTTCAGGCAGTGTAATTCTGATGAAAGACAACCAAACCTTTGCCACTGGCAAGAAATGTTTAGCTAAGGCTCAAGACTCGAGCCGTATGGGTGAGTCATCACAGACAGGACAAGCTGCTTCATGTCACTGCACGTGGGAGGATCTGGTCTATCATTGAGAGGGAACAGATTTTCTGTTTTGGTCAATGTCAAAACAGGGAGTAAATCATTACGGGAGCAGTGTGTAATTTACTTGTCTTCATTAATAGCTTTTAACTTTTTTTAACTGTTTTTATTGCAGAGGAACACCAACACCACATTGTTTTGGTGGCAAAAAGTTGTAAATTAAAGCCAAATTAAAACTCAACATTTAAAACTAGCTAGTAAGTACATATATTTATTTATTTAAAGTGCATAATCACAGGGGTCTTAATACAATAAAGGGACCCCCAAAGTTCTCACAATTCATCTTGAAGGGGACGTAAATATCTGTACCAAATTGCATGGCAATCCACTCAGTAGTTGTTGAGACATTTCAATAAAAACACCCTTGGAAAAGTCAAGGGGTCACAAAAGTAAATAGGGTTCATCCTCTGGGACCATGAATATATGTTCTTGGCAATAAATCCTACAAAAAACAAACAATACTGGGAGTGTGAGCCAGGTGCTCTGTGAGGCTGTTCTTCCAGGCACAGTGGTGCCAT
Source organism: Micropterus dolomieu (assembly GCF_021292245.1). NCBI lineage: Eukaryota > Metazoa > Chordata > Actinopteri > Centrarchiformes > Centrarchidae > Micropterus > Micropterus dolomieu. Next base: position 8,756,571 of record NC_060158.1, read on the forward strand.
GAGCTAAATGCTAACATGCTGACAATGATAATGCTAAAGTGCTGATGTTTACCAGAAATAATGTTCACCATGTTCACCGTCTTAGCTGTGTGTATTTGCATGATAATGTTTGCTATAGTTAGCTCTAGACCAATACTTCTTGAGCAATTTCACACGCTGGCACTACATAAAAAATCAGAAAATTACCAAAATCAGTGGGTTTCATCCTCTTGGGACCACGAACATCTGGACAAAATATTATGGTAACTTGCCATATTATGGAAGTTGGTGGTTACTTCAATGTGGATCAAGGTGGTGGGCTGACTGAAAAACTTCTCATTTAAAATAACTGCTATCTATGGTCACAGATGTCTTGATGCATGTTACAATTGTTCAAAACATTACAACGTACAAAAAAATGTAATGTACAAAATGAAAAACATTAACACAACACTATAAACTGCATTATAGCCAGTGTATTCATACAATAAAAGAGCCAAAACCTGAAACTTCACTTATTCTAACTCCCCCCTAGAGGCCTATATCCATCCCAGGGTCACTATAACTTGTCTGGAAAGAGGGGGGAAGGAAAGGGATGGATTCCAGCAGTATGTGGGTGATGCAGACAAGCTTAACACCAAACTTTCCAGAAGGATAAATGTTCCCGGCACGTTTCGAGTCAAGCAGCCAAAACCATCCAGTCCCAACAGGCCTATCAACGTCTGGGATCTGGGCTTACAGATCCTTCTGTAGGAGGGGGAACACAATGACCCATATAAAACTCCTGTGTAGATTACACTCAAGCTATCAGGACGCTGTTTCCATCACAGTCCTTTTCAAAGTCCAGGTAAGTCAGTTTAACACCAGTGGTACTCAATGCTCAACAAATGACCACGAGGCATTTACGGTTTCTGCTGATTAGAAATCTTTGTGACAAAAAGCTCTTGAATTACCAACAAAGACCTCCACTGAGATAAGAGCCCTCATGTTTTTGTTGTAGGGCTCTCAGACAGAAGATGAAAATGATTTAGACAACAAATATCTCAGCAGCATCCCTATCACCGGCTAAGAATGTGTTAGAGTCTTATGGACTCAATGGACACGACACAAATAAGGTATTTAGGCACATTGTGAGCAATGTGATGGCGTTGTGCTCTTTCTTTGTCCCCAAACAAGACTGACATCTCTCCATCACAAACATAAGCTTCTGTCTAGACTACAGTTTCTTTTATATTTTCAGATTTTCAGTGGCTTAACTACCACTTGCTGTCCTAGACCCGTACGAACAAATCTATAACAATGCATCTTTAAATGGAACTGACTTCTGACTGAATCACTAGCTTTTAGCAGTGGATCTGACTGAGCGCACAGTTGTAGCGTAGATTACCTTGAGATTTTTTAAGGCAACCCAGTTCTATTGGTAGTGCGACTGCTTAAGTTTTGATAAAAAGTGAATGATCACTGACTCAAAATCTATGAACTAAACAGAATGAAATTATTCAAATCAGTCATTCATGATTTCCACACATTTCTTTGGCAGTACGTTACAATCACAGACATACATAAAACTGGAGATGGTTGAGTCGGATTGAGGTTGCTTTCTTTAGGTATCTTACTCTCAAGTTATTCACCTCTAATCTACAGTCATGCTAGAAGCTCTGTGAGGCTGTAAAAAACAAACAATGAAATTGGATGAAATTTTTGATTCTTAGCAGTCCTGGAGAAGTAAGTGGTTGGTATGCTAGCTGTCATGCTTGCGTTCTGTCAGTAGCGATAATTCTAACATGCAGATGTTTAGCAGGTATAGTGTTTACCGCCTTAATTTAGCATGTTAGCATACAACATTTGCTAATTAGCACAAAACTAATTACTACAGCTGAGGATGATTTGGTCATAAACCAAAGTATTGGACAAAGTTACACTTTGACCTAAAGATGATGCTAGATGAAAAATGAGAGGACTACCAAAGTTATTACTGAATGGAAATGATTGAAGTGGTGGACAGACCAACCGACTGGACGAACAACATTGCCATAGGTCAACTGTCATTTAGAGATTAAATCAGTAATTAATGATTAAATGTAATTTAAAACCTTGAAAGGAGAACCACAATTTGATTGTTTAAAATTGTCTTTGTTGGTGACTCCCCTCCTCTTTAACCCATCACCTATGTCTATGCCTCTAATTAAAAATAGAGGAGTTTTTCCCTATTAAACCAAAATAAATTAGCATTGTACATGGAGCCTTCTAAAATATTTATTATATATATTTGTAAGATTTTTCATAGAACAAAATATCATATCTGCATACAATACTATATAGATAAAGACTGAAAAAAAGGATAAAGTCCTCCTGATACAGATTGTCATTGTATTAATATACGTATGTATACTGATAAATGTATGGGTTTTGTCCTGGATTGAGAAGGTGAAGTACTAGACATATTAATATGTTTTGACAACATTTTGGAATAAGTTTAATCTTTTTAAATTCAATGTTAACTTGTGAAAAACAAAAGCCTCCCAGCACCCAGTCAGGCCTTTTATCTTGGTTTTATCTTGGTAATCTCACAGATTTAGCGATGTAACAGGCGAAGACACTCGTCTCTGTCTCACTGTGTCAGTCTCAGATCCCCTCCTACTGATAAGTCTGTCAGAGGGTGTCCTCGCAGGGAGAAGAACTCCATTAAACAACTTCCTGTATGCCTTTTCCAACAAGAGGAAGAGTCTCCTCTCTCAGAATGACTTCATAATGACTGTGGGTGTGTAGCTTATCCAGCCACAGTAAAATGTATGACTCCATGAAAATAATTATTCTTAGCAGCACAGCTTTCCTGTGAATTCATTAGGGCACAAAATCTTGAATGACTCATCCTTAAAGTCGGCCGTGGTGAGACTAAACAAAACATGTGCTTTTCAGACCTGTGATGTCACTGGTGGAGGCCTGAATCCTCCAGACAGATTTGTGTGTCACTATTCCCATAATCTGCTCTATTCATTCCCAATTTCTATTATATAATATAATTATAATTTTTATTCACACATGCATTCATCAACTTTACCTGAACATTTCTTACCCCCTAGTCACACAGTTGTTACATGTGTCATAGGGATGTGCTCAGATCATTACAGTAAACTTGTCCCTCAGGACAAACTAAAATTTATTCCACAGAAATACTACTTTAGGAGTCAGTTGGCAGTAAAAATATTCCTCCTCATGATCTCATTTCCTTTACAGACCTGTGATCAGCTTTTGTTTCATGCCCGGCCAGTTTAATCAAAAGGCAAACGTGGAGGCAGGTGCAGCATCTCATTCCAGGTAAGACAAGGATTTGTTCAAGCATGAGAGTGGAAAGCACTCCTATTAATTATTAAAGACATATCGAGTCAGCAGAAAGAAGCAGCAAGGTGTGCTACAAAGGTGTCAAGAAGTCAGAATAAACACTTACTCATGCTGCCGAAAATCACATTAAAAAGTATAAAAACTACACAGAATCTTCTCATGTCAGATGAGTTGCTTTACGCGAAAGTGTCATTAATCTTTAGAAAAAGAAACCTGAGATCGAGAAGAGGGCCACTAATGTTTTTTCTGGCATAGATGAATGCCTTTGAGGCTGTTACGCTTGTTTGTTACTGAATAAGGTGTCTACTTCAGAGGTCAAATTACACCTTTACCTGAATTTCATGAGACTTGAGTGGATATTTAGAAATAGTGAAACTACAGTGGGCTCCTTTGTTGCCAAAGCCCTGAGAGGCATGTACTAACTGGACAAACACCCCCACCAAGTCTCACTGGCTCATATAAGGTTGCTATGCAAGCTTCGTTGCATAACACAGCTAACGCCAGAATTTCCCAATACCTGCACAAACAGTCAAGGGAAGAAGTAAGAACAAGTTTTGTACTATTTGTACATTTAGTCTTTTGTTGCCTCTGTCTTTGTGGTGCTGAATGAGCGATTGCTGTTGGTTAAACACAGTTCTTCTTAAGGGTTTCGTGCCCAGAGAGCTGATGTCACTGGGTTCTGAGCGGTCCCAGTCTACAGCAGCGCAGCTGAAAATTACAGGGCATCACCAACAACACTTGCTAACATGGATACACTTCAAGGACAAACAAACAATGTTCACTTTGTTTGTTGACACTGGTATTTTTCCCGTTTCTTTCTCAACATTCCCAGTAGACATTATTATTAATTTTAGTAAAGTATTATTATTAAAAGAAACTTGTTCCATGTTTCACAGCTTAAAAAATTCATTAGCAAAAATGCTGGAACCTATTTTTAGTTAATGACCCCCAAGTGCTATGAATACCAGTATGAGTATTGCATAACACATGGAAAGTAACAAACAGTTGTTTTTGAGATTTAATTGGAAGACAGAGATATGCGTCAGTTTCCTTTAGTTTGTAGACAGCAGCTCTGAACTACAACATGGCTGAGGTCATTTATTTTTTATTATTCTAACATCTGGATTTAGTTTTGGCTCCAATTTCTCAATTGGTCTTACCCTACTAATATCCATATTTTAGTTTTATAAACTGTTTTTAGGATTGTTTTCTCTGTTGGGTGATTGTTGTTTACTGTGTAACTTTTGAATGCTGCGATTTTGGATAGGCCTCCCTTACAAAAGAGCTTTGAAACCTATACAATCTATACAACCTATACAATTTATTTTCATTTTACAACACAGAGTTGCACAATTAAATATGTAATAAGTTTCATGCTACATGCTGCTATATGTAAGCCCCTTCATGCTACATGGCCTGGTCCAATAAAGGTTCAATAAATAAAACAAACCCAAACAACACATGAAATCAGCTTTTGTATGGCAAAAACCTTTGTTCACAGAGGAGATAATGACGATCCCACTCTGTTTCGGCAGGGGGCAACTGTTCAAAAGCTGCACGATGCCAACCCAGTATCAAGTGTGTGGGCGCCAGTATCCAGTTCTTATTATGCATCCATGCTTTAAACCAGTAAAGAAAAAAATACGGGATGTGTCCATTTCTTTTCGCATCCCATTTATAGAATCATTTTAGACAATGAGAGGATTAACTGCTTTTCTTTTTACCTGAGGCAGATGGTCCGATATGATCCAGTGTTTACATAACATTTGCTATCTGCTGTCCTAAGCTGCAGAACAGTTTACAGTGCTTAAACTAATCACACATCCACCGTCAGTCAAAATAAAAGATGAAAAAGGATCATGTTTTCTCTGTCTTTGGCTTCTTTTTTGTTGCTTTCCCTTCAAATATTTAACAAGGGTTCAGATGTACAACAGATGCCCCCTTCTCACTTTGTTATTTGTATGCACATGGCGGTAGCCAGGGTGGGGGTCACAAGGCATCTTGGCTGAGCGACTTGATGGGTCACAGTTCAGCGGTGGAGCTTCAAATGAGAAGGAAGGGAGGCCTGGCAAGGATGGCTGCTTCTTCCATCTGCATTACCTGTGTCTCTGGTGGCTGCTCTCTTACTTACAGACCATTGTTGTCTTCAATCAGGATGAGCACAGAGCATCCATGGATAACTCAACCTGAAGACATAATTTGATCACACACATAGGCTGAGGCATACTATGCATTTACAGTCTCTCTTAGAGGATATTATAAAAACAAAGCCATTGGACAAAAAGCAGCATGCCAGGGGATAAGACTAGGTTGGAAAATATATTTTTTTGTGTTTCTGCGTGTGAGAATAAAGAAATTCCTCAGCATGAAACATCCCACTTCACCATCTGATATTTTTAGCAGAGTTGCCTCATCTCAGTGCAGAGTATTTTCTTGATCTGGGCTGAGCTAAAGGGGAAGGCATGCCGGCCTGATCCCAGGGTCACCACGCTTAAAAGCTGATGTGGACAGCAGCCAGTCGAGTGAAGACGCTGCCACAGAGAGAGACTGACTCGGTACGTTTGTGTGTCTTCTTGTTTGTCCTTGTCCTGCACGACTGCTTCATCTGAGTCAGGCAGGACATCAGGGAATGACTCAGGTTCTGAAGTATGAGGTATCTGGTTTTAAGTGTCCTCACAAAGCGAGAGATCAGCTGGCGGGACACAGTCCACAATCCTCCCTGGAAGCTGCTTTCCTGCACAGTTACAGAACCGTCCTCTTTGACAGATGATGAAAAACAGGTCCATTAACAGGAACAGCTGCCAGGAGAAAGCTGGAGGTGTGTTTGGAGGAACTCTGTATTATTGGTGATGATGAAGCCCTTTCTTTCTTACTTTTCAGGGACTATGAAAAATATAATGAACATAGACCAGAGTAAAACATGCATATAGCACCTGGTTTCTGAAAGGTTAGGACTTGATGATAAGTCTGGTGATTCCACATCCCATGAAAAGATGTAAACCAACATTGAATTAGTAGGGTTTTGGTATTGTAGTTTTGTCAAAAGTCAGACCTAACTCCCCCAAAACATGACCATATAGGTCATCTGTGCAAGCAGCTTACTATGACCAAGCAGCAACCTACGGGGCTGAAAAGTATAGATTTTTATATAACTCAACTGTTTAAATTATACTAAGGCTTAAAGTTATGCATAAATAAGGACATGGCCGCTTTCAGTGACAGGTGGGTGCTGTCGCAGGAATAACTCCTCAACCATTTGTCCTAGATGCATAATTCTGGTCTCCTTTGAAAAGTCAGAAGCTAAGGAATATGAATCCATTGTGTATTAAGATATTTATTTTACTTTGACAGACTACATGGAGATGCAGTAAAGAATAAATCTGATATTTTTATCCTCGCCTGGTAAAAAAAGCTATAGGCTATTTTAATGCAATAAACCATCAAAACCATCCTGAGGAAGCTTTTAATGCAACTGAATATCTTCTAATACACCTAGAATGCAATTGTAACTGTAAATCTGATGAAAATAAACTAAAATACAACAGTTATCATACAACATTTTCAAATATACCAGGCAAATTTCCATATTTTGGCAATATTTATTGTTAAAATGCTGACTTTTATTGATAGATATCTTTAAAACACTTTTTCAGTCCATACAACCTATTTCCAAATGACAAAACATTGAAATATTGATAAAAACGTATTCAACATTCCTGTCACCAAAAGCACTCCCATGCTTTACAGGCCTGTAGATTGAGAACGGAACATCCCACAGCGATGGGGGGGTATCAATCGATCCGGCTTGAGCAGACCTTTCATTTGATACCCTGCATGTCTAAACATCTCCAACAGATCGGCCACAAAATGGCAAAAAACACCATATGTTCTCAAGTGGCATGTTTCCTCTCTGCAGAAAAAGGCGACAGCAGGCAGGCAGCTTGCAGGTATTGCGCAATAATCAAGATGGCGCCCGCTTAGACTTGGAGCAACAACATCGGCGGTTTCGGAGTTAAAACGGCGAGAAAAAAAAAATTCAATCTGTATCAGCGCCCAGAGCACCATTGCCCCCGGTACCGGGGACGTCTGTTTTCAACAGGTTCTTCAGTTAAAAAGAAGTCAAAGGTGACTATTTATAGAGGAAATGGACAACAGTTTCCTGGGTTAAAGTCAGGTGTTTGTTTTGAAAGTAAAGTATTGCAACTATTTCTAGTGGGGCAAAACATTTTGACTGGTAAATAGAGTTAATTCGTTTTTTATTCACTTCTTATTTACTGTAGTTGTTTTAGAGCCAATAACCACTGGAGGATCTGCATATCAAGGCACCAATGCGCTGGCTAAGCTTTAACCTCAGTTATAGGACAGAAATCAGGAACCAATGTTTAAAATGTATTTATCATAATCATATCCCTCTGAAGAAAAGAACAAAAGTAGTAATAATTGAAACAACCTCCCAACTTTGGCCATCAATGAAAAGTTACCAGGTTTTACACGGCAACTGTGACATGTTTAATACAGCACCAGTACAGTAACTATCTACCCAGTGCCCATAATAACAGGGTTCCCATCATAAATCTCTCCCATTGAGAGAAGGATCCACCCTCGTGGCTCACCAGCTAGGCACATCTTAACTCTATGACACTCCTGAACCCCAAGCCACAGAGCTTTCACCAGTGAGGCCGCATGGAAAAATTAATCTGGACACTGTGAGGAAGCCCAGCTTTGTGGTCATGGCATGGGAATATGATTGGATAAACACAAGGCAAAGCCTCAAACCGGTTCACTCAGTGCCCGGTGGTGATGTGACGAGAGGCAGGCAGTGAGGTTTTTATTCAGTAGGAGGGGGGGGGGGGGGGGGGGGGGGGGGGGGGGGGTTGGATCTGCAGGGCACACGCTGTTCCTGGAAGCATTGGTCGGTCTACAAAGCACAGAGTTTTACAGGAGATGGAAAAGGACATTTATCCATGTAGAGCAGGCCAGGCTGCAGTGACATGCTAAGTCACTGTTTATTAAAAACAGGCCTAATTATCCAGCCCACTCTGCCTGCCAGAGCTATTTCTGTCTGCAATGAGCAGGTGACTTGTGTTACAGCAAACTGGGTCGTGTGTTTGTACGTCATTCACCCTCTAACCTCAGCGTGCCCGGGCCAGAAAAAAAATCCTTCTCATTTTTCAATTAAAGCCAATCATTAGTGTGTTAGTTCCTGTTTGAATCTATAACCAGCTGTGTTCCTGAGATCATCAATGCCCTAAATTACGTGTGTGTGTGTGTGCATTGTAAAAACAAGCCACTAGAGGAGATTGGTTTGAAGGAGCCACAGAAAGTACTTTTACATTTGAATGAAAATGTATTGTACTTTTTGAATGGATATATCAAGGGAAATTAAACAGTTGCCAGTTTATTAGGTACACCTAAAACTAATGCAGTCTAATACATCAGTGGTATGTAATAAGCTGGCAACTAAGTGCATATTTAATGTATATCTAAACAAAAAAACCTTGACTATCCATTCAACTCAATCCAATTCAGTTCAGTTTTATTTATATCGCGCCAAATCCCAACAACAGTTTGCACTTTTCATAAAAGAGCACGTCTAGACCGTACTCTGTGATATTAAACCGTACTCTGATATTACCACTGAAAACTATTTTTCCAAAAGGAGATATGAAATGGAAGAAAGAAATGATGAAAGGCAAAATTGTTCTTGCTTGTGCAGAAAATGGCCTAAAAACCAAGCATAGCGTTAGTTCAGGCAGGCAACGAAGTCAAGCTCAGCTTAAAATCCCAGCACATCAGCTGATAGCAGCCATCTTAAGCAAGCCACATCAGCTGACAGCTCAGCTGATTAATCTCCTAGCATTCATTGGCAAATTCCATACAAGACGCCTTATTTAAGCTGACGTAGCCTGCCATCGCTGCTTTCTCTGCAACAACTCATAACCCATCATCTTTCCTCCTGACCTCCTTCCCTCTGTCTCTGCTGTGATCAATGTTGGTGCCAATTTGAAGCTACTGTACATGGCAATCTAAGCTAAACCGTTAAATTACAGACATCTTTCATTTAGCTAGTTGAACATCTAGCTAATTGCCAAGCTAGCGTTAGCGAGGTGTGCTTTTATAACAGGATGAGAGATGTAGACAGAGCAGATCAAATAACACCTTCTACATGTTGTGCTTGTTAAACAGATGTATCGATAAGTATTGTCTTTACTCGGGAGGTTCTATGGCACATACTACAGTAATGAGGGTAGCTGTCGCCAACTCGAGTAGTTCAGAGTTACCTTTACTTCAGCAGATGCCGCAGCCTGATAATAAATAGTACGGTCTTCAGCCCAGGGCCCGTTTAACACAGTGTTTCAGTGCCATCTTGTATCTGATTATTACATAATTCAGCATGCCTGCTCTGTTCTGTTCAGGGGTTCTTTAGTACTGCTCTCTGCCGCGGGCTTTCCATGTATGCACATGGTTGGGGAGGGAGCTTCTCTCCCTTCCTCCATTTTGGACTCTCCGGCTCTCTGTCCAAGCCATAAATGCTAGAGAGCTTTTTGAAATGTTAGTAAGTTTAAGCTCTGTAGGCAGTTTAATTGTCTAAATGTAAACACTGAAAGTAGCTGAATGAACAGTTGACGAGTAAGAGTTGAAAGCAGCTGAACTGTCAGTTGAAATACCCACCAATAAATATAATCTGCAAAAAATAATAAAAGTTATTGCTTATATTAGAGCAGAAGAACATTACTGTAGTTAAAACTCACCACTAGATCTTATCTCACAAAGCAGACATCTGTTTGTGGATGTAATTTTGACAAATTCACTAAAGAATACTTTAGAAACTGTAGACTTATTTAATTATTTATTTACTTACTCCCAAACTAGATATACACCAATTTGGATGGAAACTCTTTCTTTGTCTCCCTCCGTCATAGTAAAATAAACTCATCAGTCTGCCAAATTATCCTGAGTGCCAAGATGAAAATTTCTGCTATCTGTTCCTCATCATGTCTATTTTTGTTTCTCTCACTCTGATGAACTCATTTGCATGTTATTATCCCGCCGTCTTCCACGAGAGGGAATTGAATTTGAAATGCAAATTGTAGAAATAATTACTACTTGGCTGCACAGCAACAATTCAGCCGTTTGCATTGCTAATGGCATCATCCATAAGAAATTGGATGGAGCATTGTGTTTTATTTGTCTACAAATTCTCAGTTTCTTTCTTTGTCTTTTTTATGCTATTTTTGTGCTTCTCTCTTTGAATTGTTTACCCAAAAAGGAGAGCTCATTAAAAAGTCATTAGCCTGCCTTTGTCAAAGTAAACCTCTGGTAACTGTGAGTAACAAGGGTGTTTTCTAACAGATTGGTGTGAGGATTAATTCAAATTCCACAACAGAATTTTCCTCCAGACTGAATGCACTCAAGCCAAAACAGATGTCACCATAATCACAAATAAATAATGGTGAACATTTTAGTGATAAAGTTCGAAATCACTTATACTGACGGCCACACAGTGACACAAAGTAAAGCCACTGATGTAAAGCTCTTGACTTTGGGTCAAGTTCATTTCCATCAAAGGGATGATTATGTAACTTGATAAACTGGTATTAACATTCACAAAATTATAATCCAATGGTTCTCCAAATATTCTACTACATTTAAACGATTACCTTTCCTATTTGGGATTTAAGGTACCAGAACATGTAAGAAAAGATAAGACACATAAAAGACACATAAGGATTTTGTATTGTAAAGGATCATTGCACCCAAATCACTAAAATGTAATTAAACTAGAAGGGCACACAGAGAGCGCAGACCTTTGCCAAGGCCAGTACTCTAGTCTTCTATAATAACCACAACCACAATTTCTTGATGTTTTTCCAAAACTATAAGAATTCCAGTATGTCAAAATATGGTTGTGCCCAGCTGAAGCCTCATCATCTCGTGCATTTATTATGTACTTCATGCAGGTTGAAAAATATGGAATTCTGGATTAACTTGGAAAAATCTGTTAATTCAGTTAATTTTGCAATAGACATTAATGTCTTATAATTAACCTACCTTGCACTGTTATAGAAAAATTAAAAATATTTTGTGTATTCGCCCTGTGATTCGGATCAGTTCCAAAATGTAAGGGGTTGTTCCTTGGCCCATGCTACATCTGACCACCAAGTTTCATGAAAATCTGTTTCCACAATCCTGCTGACAAACAAACAAACGGCACCAAAACAGAACTTGGTGGAGGTAATAATAAAAAATATATTGTTGTACCCTGAGCTGACCCTGAGAGGCTTGTGTTAATGTTTTTAAGCTATATCAGGTTCACTTTGAGCTTCATTAGTGAATAACAGTGATGCAGGCTTCTCAGTGTGCAATGATGTTTAGTTATGTTGCTGAGAAAGTCTTCTGTCATCAGCCCCTGGAATTGAACTCTTGTGTACGCAGGGCGCACGAAGCAACCTAAGTTGTTAAAATCTCTATTCTACTGAAGAAAGAGTCCCTATAAAAAAATTCTATATTCAATCATCTGCATAGCCAGTAGAAACACCAGGGGTTAGTGGGGAAAGTAAGTTTTTTCCAAATTAGATAAACTGTCTCTTTAAAGTTTGCATACAAGCAAAATGTTTGCTTTATCACATAGTTTATCACAAGACTTACAGAAGCTCATTCCACATGGTTTAAATGGCTTTCTGGCTTTCTTCTACCTGGAATCAATTCATTATTATTTTTTGATAATAATTTAGTATTTCATTTTGCACTAAATGTTGTTGCAAATGTACAACCCTGACCAGAGGTAGTTTAAAAAAAAGAAAAGAAAACAGTAAGCACACATTATCAGTTTCAGTATGTTGGACTGTAGACAAAGAGAAAAGAGAACTGGATGACTTTATTGACATTTATAGATGTTCTCACAGTTGTTTATCACAGATGTCACTTACGTCTCGACTTAAACTACTTATACAGCCACCGTGTGTGTCAGCGCCCAGCCGATGACAGAGATGAACCTCCGTCAGTGTTTAGACAGGCTTGTCTGAGAGTCTAGTAGTGAGGCTAATGGCTGGTTTTTGCTTTTTCAGGTGGAACCACAGACAGTCGCATGGGGCCAGACAGAGACGACGGCCTCCTGCACCCACTGCTGCTTCCTGTCCCGCCTCTGCTGTCCCAGTGGAGATTAACAGTATCGATACATCTCTTCACACTCAGATTTAAAATTCTCTCTAATATTCCCCTCGCAGTGTAGCCCTCTTCTCATATTTTCCTTCCTTTTAGTATCTTCTTAAATTCTCTGTGTTGTATTTAATGTCAGTGCTGAGGTAATTTGCTATGTAAGTATGTTTTAATTAAGGAGTGATGGAAGAAGTACTCAGATCTTTTGCTTAAAGTAGCATGCCAAAGCGTAAAGATACTGTGTACAAGTAAAAGTCCTACATTCTTACTCAAGTAAAAGTACAAAAGCATTAGAGTCCAGTAAGTAAAAGTACTCATTGTGCAGAATGGCCCATTTCAGAATCATATATATTGTATTACTGGATTATAATTAGTGGTGTATTAATGTGCACATCATTTTAATGTTGCAGCTGGTAAAGATGGGTCTAATACTTTATATACTGCTGGATGGCTATAATAATGTATCATAATTTATTAGTTATATATTTTGTATTAATAGTTTAAATCTGCAAATTAACTAGTAACTAAAGCTATTAAATACATATTTACGTTCAAAATGTGGTGGAGTAGAAGTGGCATAAAATGGAAATATTCAAGTACAAGTATCTTAGAATTGTGCTCAAGTACAGTAGCCTATTGCAAGCTAAATACTGATAAGCACATGATGTGAGATATTTAAATATATATCAACATGAAGTTTTTTTAGCAACTTCCATCCAAAAATACTGGTTTTATATTGGTCTGACTCCCCCCCCCCTTCAAGAGAGGGGCTTTTTTTCCAGGAGGGTTAAACCTGCTGATGGCATAAACAGACATGTGCACTCACACGTTGCCATTTTCTGTCGCGGCTATCAGTCTACCCACAGCTCTCTTTTCTTTCTCACCCTCAAACACAACAAGGAGTTGAGATAATCCTCTCAGAGCAGCCGATGTGGTGACGCGACCCTGTGGGTGGTCTTAATGGTCAACAACCGCTCTGTCTGTACACCCAAAGAAACCAGAGCTCATGGGACTCAACAGGCAGCTTCTCTCTCTGCCGCCTTTTCTTCTTTCGTATTCCCACCACCACAATGTACCACCATCAATAACTTTAGCTTCTAAATACAAGGAGCTAGTTGCATCAGCTGTTTCTAAACTTGGTAAATACTTTCATTATAACCAGGCTTTAGAGATACAGAACGTACTTCTCACAGCAACGTCACAAACATATGATGATTTTATAGAATATGATTCATTGCTGTAGATTAAACTACCCACCAGTGTATAAAGCAGTTAAACTTAGGCTTAAGCATCTGTGTTTCAAGAGCAAATGTGTGGCCCTACCCGACCCTGCCATGGGGCTGGCTTTCACTTGCTGCTTGTTTGAATATTCTAACATAAATTATGCCAGAGAAATACAGCAGAGAGTGAAACGTGTGCCAACCAACCCCGGCCTCTCCTACAAGGGGAGGCAAAGAGGTCAGTCTATATAATGACATCATACTAAATGGCGCGCCATATTTTTGTAGTAATTTCAAAGGATATCTTATATCTAATAATTATTAACAGCAATTTATAACATTCTGAGAACTTTTTACTCTTCAGCAGACAGATAACTTCAACACCAATAAGCTGAGAGAAAGCAGATAAAGCTTTTTTCCATGCACATGTTGAATCCCTGATGACTAAAACCCAGACTTAGTAAATCTCCCAGTGAAGCATTGGCGAGCGTCTTGTCAAATGATAAACTGCACACGTGTTGTGTCTCCTGGAGTAAGTGGCAGTCTGTGAGCTGAACCAAAGGCTGAATGATGAGGTAACGCTTGTCTGCACACTAATAGTTATTGAAAGGAACATCAAGCAAAGAACAGTATCAGAGAGCAGAGACTGCAGTGTCCAAATGATTTGAAATTGCAACCCGCAATTATTCTTCATATTTTCATACCATGATGTCATTAACAGCATCATTATGATATAATCTAGTCTGTACAACTTGTAATATTACAGGTGAGGTTTCTGTCTTTATTGGTTCATGCCATTAACACCAGTTGAAGCTTTAAATGTAAAAACCTGTTTTATGAAGTAGTTAACTCAACAATTTCCACATAAGTTGAAGAAATATGGAGATTTAAAAAGTGTACATCTGCATGGAACCCTTTCAATGCTTGTTGCTCTTTTCACAGGAGTTTTTTTGTTTTCTGGTTTTGTGGCTCTGGCACAGAAACATTTCATCCTCAGTCTTTAAACGTACACATCTAAGTTTTTTGTTATTATATTTTTTTAAACAGCTGTAACATGAGCAGCATTGTTTAAATACTTGTCTGCTGTCTGTTTGTACTTGGTGGAGTAAAAAATATACCTCACACCAACACTAGAATATTTTCCTTCAGAACATCTAATTTTCAACAAGGCAAATATGGGCAGCTGTGGTGGTCTAGTGGTCATATCTCTCGCCTCATTTTGCATAGCCTCTCTACGTACGCTATACAGTAAAGACATAAAATGCTCACAAAATGTATTGACTAAAACAAGATACATATAACTGAACAAGGCAAAATATTATAGAAATACTATAGAGCCAACATGTTCTCACTACCAAGCTGTCACATATGGACGCTTTGTCAAGAGCCCTTGGAGTCACTTTTTAATTCACTGGGTATGTGTGAATTAAAAAGTGACATCATCCAGGTCGTTTAACAGGGGAGGAGGTCTGCGACACCACTTATGCCCCACCTACAATGCTGTCCTTTAATTCCTTCCAAGGAAACTTAAACATTCACTTTTGGCCTCAGGCGAGAATGCCAATGATGGTTGTTCAGACTTGGCCTTGGGTGTCTCCATTGACCATAACAAATGTTGTTACAACAGCCAGGAGCTCTAATGAACCAGTGGTATCAATCATCTTGAGAAACGACTCCACTAAGTTAAATAGCTGATTTCCCTACCAGTCAGTCAAAACTGAAGAAGTCTCTTGGATGAGTATATGAGTATTTTTAACTTTCCTTGGATCCTTGGGTGCCCCTTTAGCGTAATTTTTGGACTTTGGCTTAGAAATAGGAAATATGCAACGTCCGGGTAAACTTTTCAAATAAAAAACATGGTTAATGTGTTGAAACGCTTGCAGTTTTGTTTGGGCACCAAAACTACTTAATTAGGATTAGGAAAAGGTCGTATTTGGATCAAAATAAATGGGTTAGTTACATAAGTTAAGTTATGTAACTTAAGTTAGTTATGTAAATTACATATGTTACGTAGCTTAACATAAGTTACAAAAGAAGTCAACGTTGACTATTGGTTTCACATGTGAAACAAACACCGGCCTCCTGGATGAAAGTCTGTTTCTTTGACCCACCCATCCTCCCTACGTGCACTTTTTCCACTTGTTGTGACTTGGGAGTGAGAACGGGTTGTTAGAGCGTGTAACTCCTTCTAAAACCACAACTGTGACTGTTTGTATACAGATTAAACAAAGCAGATAAAACGTGTTAGTTTGTGAGCTTTAGAGTAGGTCGATTTTTGAACTTTGGAGAGAGTCCGACTAGCTATTTCTAGTCTTTATGCTGAGCTAGGCTAATCACCTCCTGGTTCAAGCTCATACTTGGCGGACACACTCATCTAGCTCTTGGAAAGAAAGCAAACAAGCGTATTTCCCCACAACTATTTCTGTAGAAGTAAGTATATCCCCAGATTAAAGCATTGCACCATGGCCAAGTGAACATGCCGTGTGTAGTTTTGCAGGATTTGTAGGTATTAAGTTCAATTTCTCAAGCAGTTATACTTGTTGTTATTTGGAGCTGATGCCGTGCAAAGTGTAGCTTTTTAAGTATCAATATTAAACACTAAACTATTTATTCAATCAGCCTGTTGACATGTTGACCTTTGATTAGAGAACTGATAAAGCAAAACAGCAGCATTAATAAACAGTTGGTCAGACTACTATGGTTATCACCCTGCAGAACTTCTCAGTGGGGCACATATGAAACCTCATTTGCGTGCAAGACCTGGAAAAACAAAAACCCCACGAGTAAACAAACTTCACACTCCATTCATCATCAACACGGCTGTGCCAGATTTTACACCTGAGTGACGTTGGAGCAACAGTTAGTAGTCTAGTATCCAGCTTTCAGTCTGGTGCATGTTCACAAGTATTGACTGAACTCTCCTAAGGCACACAAACAACAAATGCGTGTTTTTTTCTCCTTTTTAACAGGAGCCATCCCCTTAAGAAAACAGTCTTCCCATGCAGCGCTGTCAGCTCAAAGTCCCTCAGCAGCTCTGAGAACACGTTGTGCTGTCAGTCTGTCTGAGGACGAATCCCCGGGGACCGCCCGAAGACAAGATGAGTGTGAGATACGTGATGAGTGCAAAGGTCAGGGATCATGGGGGCCTGCAGGGTTCAAACTTAAACTAGACGCCACAGAGTCATGCAAACCGGCAGACGGCGGGAGAGCAACATGTAAAAATGTTTGAGGTCATGTTGTTTCATCCACGGACAATAAAGCCAGAGCTGTTGAATGAAAATCTACTCTTTTGTGTATCACGATCATGGATAGATTATCCAGATTATGTAGAGACAATGCTCCACCACTCCACCCCTCCTACATAGCAACAAGATACCCAGACTGAAAGGGACACAAAACAACAACTAGACTTTGTAGTTTTGCATTTCTTTGTGGTAGTGCTGTGTCTCTTTGTGCAGCTTTGCGCCTCGCTTTTGTGATTTTGTGTCTCTCTCTGGTTGTTTTGCATCTCATTGTGGTCGTTTTGCATCTGTTTGGGGTTGTTTTTTGTCTTTTGTTGTCGTTTTGCATCTCATTGCCATCTTTTTACATCTCTTTGCATCTTTTTGTGATCACGTTTTGTTGTCATTCTACATCTCTTTCAGTGACATTTTTCAGGTGAAGCCTTATGGGGCCCCCTGACCACTTGGGCCCCTAGGCCTGTGCCTGCATTCAGTAATCCATCCATGATGCTTAATTGCTTTAATGCTCCATATGTTTCATAGTTATGTCCATCTGTGTGTTGTTCAGTGTAAATGAGTGATAAAAAGGACGTTGCTCAACTAAACAACCCCCTTTTCTCTGAGTCAACACCTCATTGAGTTGCACAGTGGCATATGTCATGCTCATTCATTGTGTGTCCCCTCCACTGTCCCCAAAGATGTCTCTTAACAAGGTGGGGGAGTACCTGATATCTGTTGTGCTTTAAGTGGTTAACTCTCAGGTTACGCTGTCCGCTGAGGGTGAGGCTGTTGCATTAGTTCCCTGTTTTCCCACAGAACCTCAGAAAAGAGGGCTCAGTACGTTCCGTCCTGCGTGAAACACTGGAAACCAGACACTTCTTTCTCCTCAATCTAGGCTGAAGGAATCGGAGTGTGCAGGGAGATCGTCTGTCAGCTCCCACGTCGGACTGCGGTTTACCTGAAAGGGCCACGTTCAGGCATGTCAACTCTCTTCTGTAGATGCTAAAAGAACAGATGCAGCCTCAGCAGCTCAAGTAGTTTCATTAGTGACCTTTACCAACAAGCCTTCCTCTCACACACCTCACTTTTTGACAGTGTGTAGAGTGATCCTGATAATTAATGCTCCCAAAAATATATTTGGGACAGGCTTTTAATTCCTTTTGCACAAAACACTCGCTCAGCAAAGATGGGACATAGGCTACTATCAAATTGTTTATTTTAACCAGTATGAATATTACTTGTTTCAAAATTAGCACCATTTAACATTTGTATTTGTATCCGTGATCTTAACAGCTTAGAACTAGCTCAAGAGGGCAATCAGGTGGGCTTTAAGAGGTTTTACACATCCAAAGTACTTCTATAAAAACCAGACCCTAGTCTAATTGAGACCTGTGTTTATTTGTCAAAACTTGTAGCCACACCAGGTCAGTAAAAGGGACAGGCATCATTGGGACTAGGCTTCTAATTGAAGTTTTACAGTATTTTTCCCCACCATACTAAATACAAAAGTGATAATCAAACTGGTGGTTTGAGAGTAATACCAATAGCCAGTATCAATATTAAGATTTTTAACAGTAAAAAACAAAAACAAGGGCCACTACTGAATTGTTTTACTTTACTTATGTAGTTATGGTAAATAGAATAAGTTTTGTCCACAATAAACTTTTCCTGGATATTCGATTTTTCTTCTTTCTTTATATAAAATATTTTGACCAAGAAAAAGGTCAAATTACTGTTTCTAAGGTCAAAAATGAACTCAAAATAATATATAATAAATATATATGTGACTGATAACTAAACCATCTCCACCTTTTGGAAAAATGTCATGGCATTTATTCTTCTATTATTTTTAACCTTTATTCAACCAGGAAGTCTCTTGAGAAACATTTCTTTAACACCAGTCCCGGCCAAAATGGCAACGTGATGTGCAATGGAGCAGCAAATTTGTACTTTGTCCCTTTCTTGAAGTCATATGTTTACCATTGTTGTAAGTCAAAACATCAGGAACTAGTGACACTTCACGAGTGTTAATGTGCCCCACATTCAAGCTTCAAAAGTTTATATACTGTATCTAGTAATCCAACATTCACAATAAAAAATAATAAAATTGTTTAGTTTTGTATGTAGTCGGAGACTACAAAAAACAGTCAAAACGGATTGGATTTCTTGTTCGCACACAGCCGCTGAGTTAAACTGAGTTCAGCTCAGCCCGTCATGGTTCAACAGGTGTTTATACCATCAGACATCACAGTCTCAACCAACACTGCTGCTGCTGCTTCCATCAAAGCCCTCTGAAAACTCTGCTTCAACATCCATCTGCGGAGGGACAACACAGTCAACTCCAGCTTGCGCTCCACAAACAACTAAGCTAATAATATTTTTCCAGTTGAGAGATGCTCAATTCTCCTGAAAGACAATTATTCAACCAGAGTTAAGAAGATCTTTGTGACTCATGAACCTACATTCAGGAACACAGAACCAACCAAACTTCACTTAGTTTTCCTGACATTTACTAATATGCCTCACTGTGGTTATATTATATATATTACAACATTGGGTATTTTAGGCAAACTGACTTTTTGATTTATATTTGGATGCATTAGCTAAAGAGCATCAGAACCGTGGCTAATCATTACACCACCTTTCTATTTCCCACTACATCAATGCTGACATTGTGTGTAGTGGATTTACTACCTCCGCTCTGCTGTTTGGGCCCGACGCCCCTCTGGCATCGCACCAAAAGTCTGGTTCTTCATATAAAGTTGGAATCTTATGCTTAAGCATAATGAGGAAGTTTTATTTTCCGGTGGAGATGCACACACACAGCCTGGGTATGTGGATTGTGTGTGTTTGCACTTCTGCATACATTATCAGGTGTTAGCAGCTGTAACACCAGAGGCCAGACCAGAAACAAGACAGTGTTAAGGAAGTGGATTCCTGGAAGTGAATGTTTAACACAACCATGTAACTCTGACTGCTCTGTTCCTAACCGTCAGAGATCAAAGAGAAAGGTCCTTTTTGTCAGTCAGTCTGCTGATTATCTCATTACAGAAACATCTATCTATGGGACAGGGGTTGCAGATTAGCTTCAGCTGGAAACCCTATATCCAACTCATTTGTCATTGTAACCTGTTACAATTTGTCTCGTCTGCATTGTCCCTGACAAATAAACAAAATAAATATAAAATCTACTGTGAGACACCAGCAGTGGCGGAATGTAACTTTTACTCAAGTACTATACTTAAGCACAGATTTGAGGAACTTGTACTTTACTTCTACTCCACTACATCTCAGAGCAAATATTATACTTTTTACTGCACTACATTTGTCTCACAACTTTAGTCACACATTTTCATACCCTTTCTGTCCAGTGAAAACTATGAACAACATCTCTAAATCTGATCATTAAACTGTAAATTGTCCTACTTCTTAAACTACAGCAGTAAAATACAACATACACATTAATGCAGCAGTAATATTAATCCAGAAACATCAGATATAATAGTAAAACACTGACAGGGGCCATTTTACTGCATAATGAGCACTTTTACTTTCATACTTAAAAAGGTGGTATTATGCTCATTTTCAGGTTCAAAATCCTATTTAGTGGTTGTACCAGAACGGGTTTAATTTTCAAAAAACACCATATTGTTTGTCATTCTGCACATTGCTGCAGCTCCTCTTTTCACCCTGTGTTGACCGCTTCGTTTTAGCTTTTAGCTCGAGTGATACAACTTCTCTCTAAATGATCTTTGTTGGGAGTTGCACATGCGCAGTTACTAGTTAAGGACTACTAGCCAATCAGAAGCAGAGAAGAGAAGAAGTCAGTGAGAACCCGGTAAACAGCTTTGTGTCAGCTGTATATGTTGCTGACCAGCTTAGCAACAGTGGTGAGTTATTAATCTGTAACAAAAGTATCTGTCATCCATTTAGTTTTAACTGAGCTCTGTCTCTACATCACAGCAACAACTTTATGTCCATTGACTGCCTGGAGGGTAGCTAGTGTTTGGAAGGGAGAGGAGGTGTGTGCTGCAGCTCAGGGTTTTTCCATTGGTGTTTTTGAGGACGTGTCGGACTAGCCGCTTGGCGAGCATTATGACGCGCATTTTGCTTCCCGTGTGTCATCACAGTAATGAAAGGGAAACGGCTGGACTACAAATGAGCCATTTTCACTTTGGCTTTCTCTCTTTGCAAACCTATTACATGCACAAAAAAGGTACATAACTAAATAAAGTAGAGGGAAAAAGCCAAAAAAGCATAATACCACCTCTTTACTACCTCAGTACATTTTGCTTTTTAATTGCAGGCTTTTTAGGGGAGTATTTTTATTGTGTGGTATTAGTACTTTTACTCAAGTAAAAGGTTCTGAATACTTATTCTACGACTGAAAATGTAGCCTATCATATTTTTACCTATTATAAGTTGTTGCAAAGTTTTCACTTGCTTGCTATATACTGCTGAGTTTATTTCTTCTTGACTTGTTGTCAGGAGAAACATCAGCTCACAATTTTGATGTCACTAAACCTAACTTTTGATTAAATAAACCAGAGCAAAATCTGATTTTTATAATCAGTCCCTGTTAAAAATAAGCATTAGTTCAATAAGTTTTCATCTAAATCTTAAACCTACAAATCAAAAAATCAGTGGCTTCAATTACCCAGCAGGCACTGCAGCATTATTTCATCCTCTTATAAAAACAGTGATACCACACACTCCCACCGCCAGGCACAAAGCCATGCCATGGATTAGTATAGTACCCCAGAAGCTTCCAGCATGAACTCATTATGGATGAACATAAGGATTCTTGGTTTCCCTCTTTAAGTGGTTCTTGTTGCTGCTAATGGTCTGCTGGGAGGGCAGAGGAGTACATGGGAAACAAGCTTGTTAATTCATCTTACAGCAGAATTTCTATGGGCTTCTCTTATGTGACAAAAGGGGGGCGAAAACAAAACCCAACTGGCTTGTCATTTGGTTTTGTTACGTAGTAAAAACCTACCAGTCAGTCAATGAAGCACATTCCTCCTAGTGTGAACATGTTGGTTACAGCTCAGATAGCCAGAATACGAAAGAACTATACTTTGGCTTTTGTTTTATGTTGGTAATTTCATGTGTGTTTTCAGAATGGAAAAAATATACAATCAACTGGAGCTAAAATACATCAACCTCCATTTAAAGTTTGTTTAAAGCGAGTTTAGAGGGAGCTGTTTTTTAGCCTTTCCAAAACCAAAAACAAGAGCAAAGTGTAAGAAATGGATTTAACGGTGTTTATCTGCTCTAACGTTAGCTGCAAATGTTAGCATGTCCAGTTAATTATCTCACCACCTACAGTATTAATCGGGTGTTACTTGCAAACCCATGTAGCATTTATAATTTTTCAGTAATAAAGCAGTAATAATTTACTAACCTCATTAAACAGCATGTAAACGTAGCAAATGTCACTTTGGTGCACTTCAATACTGGTGTGGTCATTACTCTTCAAAATCCCTGTTAACAACACAATGTTTGACTTGTAAGCGGTTACAGCGCAAGATTTTTGTGTATTTTGTGTCTCTTGGAGCTCAGCCTGCAGCTGCTGTCAAACACAGACACCTTGGCGAAAAGAATCATTTCTGATACTTCCCTGAAAAACATTTATTGCTTAGTTTGCACCTCCTGTCCAGACTAAAACAGCGAATACGAAGACCTGAAACGGAAAAGTTTGAGAATGCTGCCAACCCCGTTTTTCGTATCAAAACTCCGGCGAGACTTTAGAAACAATGACGCAGACTCTCATATCTTTGGCTCTCTGCTTGGATCTCATAAGTCATGCAAAGCAGAAACAGGATGCTACTGACAGAGTTTTTGACTTGGTATTTTTATAAAAATATTTTGTACTGTGCAAATAACACTGTATTTACTTTGCGACGACTTCCAGTGTGTTTTCCGCTGTCACTGCGCTTTTAACTTCTGTGTTACATTCAGTAAGAGTCCCAGCTCGTTATTGGCCCATGAAAAAAAATATTTGGTGTGGTTCTTCGTTTTTATTTCTTTATTCTTTCGCCAAATCTTCTGTAACTACGGAACTGATCATCTTATTCATGTTTACACCGGCATGCGCATGCCCAGTGTACAGTGTTGTTTTAATGTAGAGGGAGATCAACTCTGATACACACCTAAAACGCTGATATGGATGGAGATGGTGTTCGTTTTAAAACTCAGTTTTTAAACTAAAACAGAGTAGTGTATATGGGGCCTAAAACTGGGGTAGACAATTTATTATTTTATTTGTTGAGATTCTCCTTATGTCACGACAGCAATCAATACATCAAATTGTCTGATGAAACAAATCTGGTATCTGTGGCATAACTGTAATAAGCACAGCCAACTGGCTGGCCTACTTGGCTGTCTACGTACTTACCTGTGCACACTCTAATAAAAATGTGTTTTGGGGGAGTGGCTTTGGAGGGAGGCCTGAAGGGAGGGGGTGGGATTTTTTCAGTTGTCAGTACTTACAAAATCAGTCTGTTGCTAGTTTCTCCAGCATTGCTTTCTCCAACTTTAATGTGATTTCAGTTGCGTTAATGAAAACAAGTCTCTGTTTTTGCTGATGTCCAACTCGAAAATCGAATTATTTTGGACAGTCAGAGTTGACAAGTTTCTTATCTTGACTTTATCAGATCTTAAGGTCTGAATGATTAAACTGTAACCAGGTCGGTAATAGTCAAGTTAAACACTGAAACCAGCTTTGGATGTTTCCAAAATAACAAGCACAGGTTGGAGAGGCAGCACAGAGAAGAAGGAAACAGACTTATCTGTACACATGTAACCTTGAAATTGAGCTTAAATCCATAATGGACAGGGGATTTATCATTATAATCCAGAGGAAGGACACTGACGTAACGCTATGTTGCATCATAAAACAGTTTATCCAGATTGGATTTTGGTCAATCTTTAAATCACCACTATGTTGCGTGAAGAAGTTTGTTGACAGTGAAAACGTGTTTGTTGACCTTGTTCTCCCTTGGGTGCTATTCACGTTGTCTGGGATGAAGACTGGGGACCAGAACAGCAGGGCCACTGACCTCAGCCATCGGCCTGAGGCTGAAGGGATTTCCCAGTGTATAAACAACGATGTGATCCCTTCACACATACACATTTATTATGTCTACGGGCCACGTGTCCAAGCAGATGAGTATCTTGTCATTACTGCAACAAGTCAGGGTGAAAAGTTCTGGTTTATTTATTTTTAGGATTGGGCCAAAAAGCCTCTTTATGCTTTTACATGGTGGCAGTGTTCACATTTACTAGAGAGAAGCCATTACTTGATTAATTGATTCGTGGATGTACAGAAAATGTGTTCCTTTTATGTTTTATGTCATTGTAAATTTAATATCACAAGGATGAAAGAACAGGTTTGGTGAAAGTTCTTATTTTTCCCTTTTCAACAAAACCCATGAAAAGTTTAAAACCACAAGTTTTGTCTGTATCCAAAGTAGAGCTGAAATGATTTGCAGGTAACTCGATTGACAGAAAGTTAATCAACTAATTTGACAGTCAAAGACTACTTTCAGCCATTTTAAAAATAAAAGCTCTAAATGTTTCCTGGTTCCAGCTTCTAAGTCTGTCACAAATTAGATGAAGTGCAAACAGGAGAGACCCCAAATGCAAGACACTGGAGAGTTGACTGAAGGTGCACAGGTTTTAATCTATAAAACACAAAAACTCAGCCTTATATGCAGTTCGGGTGTAAAATGTCCAAACAGCAGAGCACTTTAAACACGACAATGACCGGACAGGGACTGAACAGCAACAGCAAACATTTAACACCAGGGACTAACGAGCAGGCAGGAGCAACACAGGTGAGAGGGATCAGGACTAAAGAGACAAGCAGGCAGAGAGCCAGCAGGGGAAAACAGAGACAGGCAGGCAGAGGGATTCTGGAGTAACAGACAGAACACAGGTTACTAAACACTAAACACAGACCATAACAAAATAAGATGTAACAGATCAGAATAATATAAATCACAAACTACTCCAGACACAAGCAGACAGATCACAAATAATACAAATAAACTACAGCCAACAGGTAAAACAGACTAAAACTAGGATGAAACAGAACACAGAGCAGACAAAACCAAAATAATGCAAACACAGAACTAGGAGTAAATAGAAAGACATTAACTAAGACACAGAAATAAAATGCAGGGCTAAACCTAAGATACAAAACAGAACAGGTACTACGTCAGATAAACAGAACATGCAAATGAAAAATGGAATAAACAAGGCCAAACAGAGAAAACATAACATGAACCAACTGCTAAACAGAACAGGGCATAGAACAGATACATCACCAACCAGGAAACAGGACTACAGTAAACATGGAACAGATCAGAAACAAGGAAGATACCAAAATACTGAACACAGACAGATCATGACCAGATAAACAATAGGTAGAGGAAGCACACTAAGACAGCAGATAGACAGGATCCTGACAAAACCGTGATGACTTTCTGATTTTCTTTGTCCTACGTGTTAAATAAATAAATTATCTTTGTGTTTTGGACAGTTGGTCAAAGCACGACATTCAGCTACGGGAACTTGATGATGGGTATTTTTCACTATTTTCCGAGATTCTATAGACCAGATTATCAGCAGATAAATTGATATTGAAAATAACAGTTGGAGCCAACCAGATATTTTTGTACAATAGGAAAAACATTTTCCACAGCCAGATTCTCCAAGTCAATTTGTCACAATAACCATGAAGCCTTCATTTAGTTTCCCCCTTATCATCTTGTTTCATTGTGCCCAAGCTGCATTGTCATATCAGTGCACTTCATTATGTTTCACTCTGTTCTCTGTCAATCAACCGCCGCCCACACAAAGAAACAAGAAACTACTGCCAGAATATGGTCTTTTGTTGCTGGAAAAGACATAATTTCAAGCTTGGTTTAACACAAAAAATGATAAGAAAAATCTGCTAATTATTTATGGCATGCGTTGCTAACAGATTGGGAGACCTGGGAGAAATGTAAACTAAAAGGTAGTCAGGAGTAAATAGTCGATAAGTGAAGAACAAACCTTGAAATTTTCCGTCTGATGTTGACACGTCCTGACAGCTCAGTAAAACAAAGCTGCATCTGTTCTTGTGTTCTACAGAGAAGGACGTGAAACCAGCAGGGAAGCAGGTATGAATCCCTCCACACACTCAGTCTGCTCCCCCCATGTTAAAGCTCTGACCAATATTTCATTGATTTTTCCCTATTTCTATGACAAGGTAGAGAATATGTTTCAAAGACATCACATCCTCAGAGGTCTAACCCAAATGTAGCAGCAGTGGAAAAGGATTGAGGTGGGACTGCAGACTGGCTGGGCTTTGCTGAGAGGGGCTCCTGGTTAGGAAACAGCCTCCATGACCCACTTCTCTGCTCTGCATGAAGCTTGTCTCTGGATGTGAGGTGGTGGAATTGGCTGAGCAGACATGGAACAAAAGGCGGTTTTATTTTTGATCTTTTGAAGAGTGAACCTCAACAAAATGAGTCTGCATTCAAATCTGATCAATATACTGAAGTTCAATTAAATACAATCCTGCATACAAAGCTGCACAAACTGCGGTTTTGTTTAATTTTTTAATTTATACACCATGGATGCAGTGAAGGGAATTGGCTCTTATGGCTCCGTTCGTTTCTGAGCCTCCTCTTCATTTAGTACCACTTCTGGTGGTCACAGCCTGAGTTACATTCTTATTTGTTGCAAGAAATAAATATGCAAGATTCTTCATCTGCAATACACTGAAATATTTTGACATATTTATGGTTAAAAAGTGTGATATTTCAAGAATAACTATAGCTGCACAAAAATACAAATAAAAATTAAATAGTATGGTAATTAATAAATAATTCAAAAACTTTTTAATTAGTATAAGAGTAAAGTGTTCTTTGTCATGCTTTCTTTTTCCACAGGGGGCATGAAATCGGCTCTCACAGGGGAGCAGGTTCCCATCCTTCACTAAAAAGAGCCGGCTCATTTATACTCCCTATCAACAATGTGCTACTTTGCAGTTCTTTGCATGCACATTGGTTAGTGTTAGGGTTAGACGCTATCGATTTGCATTAAGACAATGAAGCATAAATCGTCAGAACATCAACCGACACATCACTACACGGATGAACATGAAAGAGGAAATGTGACTCTAAAAGTGAAAGAGGTGATGAAGAAACCATCAACAACAATGAAAAAACTGTGAAACTGACACTAGCCGTGCTTCCATCAACGTTTTTTTATGCGCATATTGAAGTATTACATTAGAAAAGGTTGATGGAAAGGGCAAAATTCGGGAAAAAAAATCCTTAATTTCGCAAAAAAGTTTTTACGTACGATTGAGGTGGTTTTTGCCTTCGTCGAAAAAGAGTAATTGGGCTAAATGGGAGATGGAAACATAAGTTCTGACGTAGCAAACTTGTAACTTACGTCTGATCAGCTGTTCCCGCTGTCGCCGTCTTGCTGGATATTCCCATAACACACGGAGACATGGCTGACAGCAGTTTTCCCACTTGAAACACATTCCTGAGGACCTCCCTCCATTTTTCTAAGATCAGTAGTCATCAGTTCAATGCGGCTGTTTTTTCTTTCTCGTTTGGAACCCATATGTCTTGTTTATTACAGCCATGTGTGATGTCAACTACCGACTTGGTTTATTTGCTCCAAACCGGCTGACGGAAACACTTATTTAGCATTTTGTTCATTTTTGCAACATTTCAAAAGTCTGCTTAAAATTTGCATGACAATTAGATGGAAACATGGCTGCTGACCATGACAACATTTTCTTGTTTATTTCAAGAACTTGTTTCAGTGTAAAGCAACAAAGCAATTCAGGTCATCAGCCTGAACTTCTGCCTCATTATAAACAAGTGAAGAAATCTTTTGTTTCATGTTGATGTCATACTGTTGTGTGACGTCCACAACAATGCAGACTTGTTCTTTATTTTTATCTCATATTTCTGCAAACATCCAAACAGCACTTTGTGTTTCCTGCAAATGCTCCCCTTCCCCCTCAGAATGTCTTAGAGATCCACTTGAACATCGAGCCATTGCTGTGGTGCAGGATAATAAAAGAGCTCAAGTTGCCCTTGTGTTCATTCACTGGAGACGTAGTACGGCAAACAAACCAGGAAAGTGAAAGGCTAACCCTGTTGTTTAGAGTCAACTACATCCTGTAAGGTTTAATCCCTATACAGAGGTCTTTTGTTGTGAGGGGCTGAGCTAACTGCAGGGCGTGGTGGTATTACTGTACCATACCTTGACAGAGCTGTCAGGATGAAATACATTCTGCCTTCAACTCACACAAAAACCAAGAGAAAGACGAAATGAGAGCAGCAGGGGGGGGCAGATATGAACCAGTCTGAAAGAAAAAATAAAACCTAATTTAAAGGCTTTGGCATTGTTGTTTTGTCCTGAAAACACCACATGGATTATAATTCATACTTTAAAAGGCCTGCGGTCGACAAGCTTAAATCATATTCATAGCTCTGAACAAAATCAGGTCATTTCATAATGGGAATGTTGTATCCCAAATGACAGACGAATCTAGCCTCAGTGTGACAGTGATATACGGTAAACGCCCCTGCAGGCTGGAAACAGGTTGAGGATGGCAGTGATAAGTGAGAGAATGGCTAACCAAACTTGTTATTATAACAGGAAGTGGCCATTTGTGGCACACATCCAGCTGCAGAATTGCATAATATGAGAATAGGAAATTCTGCTGATAAACCTTCTATTGTTCCAAAGTACCAAGCAGACCAACAAAATAAACACAACATGGGCTTGTCTGCTGGTTAGTCCAAACAACAACACTGGGTGTAGCAAGGTGCTGTGTGTACCACAAAAATTAAAAGTGGATTTGCAGATGGGTTAAGAACAAAATCATAAAACTAGATGGATTTCACTCAGAAACACTTCACATGTCAAGAAACTGTCTATATATAGTAAATGGTTATACAGTTGTTGGAAAAGGCTCTGCCCTTGATTGAATGTGATTGGACGTCACTAAGCAGCTGGAATCCAAGCAGCTGAAGAATCAGCCGGTGATTGTGAGTAAGTGTGTGTGTGGAGTGTCTCCTGAATACAAAAAGAAGAGCTAATACAATCATGTATAATAAAAAAAAACATGAAGCAAGATAAACTTAAAAAGGAATTCATTATACAGCTGGATATGTGCTGTCTTATTTTGCTTCCTGTCAACAACACCAACAATGTGTCTGTCTCTTAATACTAACCAAACCTATCAGTGTCGCTCAGCCTGGCTGAGGCTGCCTGTATTTCACCTGGGTCTGTGTGACCTGCTAAAAACATCTGGACTGGGTCTGTGCTAGTGCTGGATTAGGATCAGCTGTGCTTGTAGTGGCTTATGATCCAGCATCTACTGTACTGACAAACTTCAGCATAGCCCAGGAAATTAGAAGTATCAATACTTGCAAGATATTAATGTTATCAACTGCTTCAACCCATTCAAACTGGCTCTCCAGGTTTCCTTAATACATTTTCAAAAGGAAAATACTATTTATACTATGACGTGACTATGTGATATTTATTATCTACTGAAAGATATACATCCATATTGCCCAGTCTGCCCTGCTAATCAACATTTTAGTAGTCAATGTGAATCCCATGCTTTCCATTTTGCATTAGTTCAGAGTTGTAAC
Source organism: Micropterus dolomieu (assembly GCF_021292245.1). Taxonomy (NCBI): domain Eukaryota; kingdom Metazoa; phylum Chordata; class Actinopteri; order Centrarchiformes; family Centrarchidae; genus Micropterus; species Micropterus dolomieu. The sequence continues at coordinate 8,786,172 of NC_060158.1, forward strand.
TAAACCTTCACTGACGTTTTAAAATGATGAGGAGTGCCATCACATTCGTGTCTGGACTGGTCCCACTAATGTTGCTGCTGGAATCCAATAATGTCCGGCTGCAGGCTGTAGCACCGCTCAGCCGGATGCGAGTTTCATTTTGTGCACGCGCACATGCGTATGAGCGCATGTTCACGAGCGACGTGGTTTTCTTTTCAGTGCTGTAGTTTATAAACATCGTTGCACGTTGGCTGCTAAGCTGGGTTAGCAAGACAGACAGAGAGAGATTCACTGCAGCTACACATGAACCTGCTTACACCAGACTTTCAGAGGAGAGAACACAAGTTTACCTGACTGCTGTTCTCGAAGGTCACTCTCATTGAGTTATTTTCTCTTCCTGTGCACAGAAAGATACGCCCTCTTAGTCCTCTCCTCAACGTTTTAAATACTCGCTTTCAACATAGACTCTTTTTTCAATGTTTCATATCATTAACTACAGGCCTTTTCACACCAACAAGTAGTTTTATTTTTAAATTGTAACCGGACATTGCAAATATATTATTGCTAACTTGACCGCGGAGATCTACACGTCCAAAAACGACACCAAGGGGTCTCAACATTTTCACTGGGGAACGTCACATGGATACAGGGGCACGTGCCAGTAAAAGGTTCTAGTGACGCCTATGGTCATGAGTTTCATTTTTTTAAAAAGCAAAGTAATTTAGTTACACAGCTGGGCTTTGGAGGTTATAACATGGGATAAAATAGTAGTGTAAGTGCACTATTTTCAGCTGCAGATTAATACACGTTATTTAACCAGGTGAGTCTCACTGAGAAAATCTCTTTTGCAAGAAAGACCTCATGCTCTAGTGAGTTTTTAATGCAGCAGGATGATGTGTGAGGGATTGATTCAAAGTTAACTTCTTCAAAATCGAAGACTGGTTTTGCATGTTTACACATTTGAATATTGATAAATAAAATGTACAATGTACAGCATTTGCAGCTGATTGTGCTTGACTGAAAAGAGGCAGATTAAAGTTTATTATTAGAAAGTCTCTTTACAGAAACACATAAAGTAAATATAGATAGCACTTTTAAATCTAAACATCTAACAGTCCTCTAGAGATTTCGGTAGCATGCCCCCAAGGCTCTTCTCGCTCACAAACAAACATCCCTCTCCTCGCTTGAAGCGTAGCGTGGCCTCCTCACAGTCTGTGTGCATAACAAGATAAAATGTGATCTTGGTAAGTGGGTGAAGCCAGAATGCGGGCTTGGTTCAGAAGCAGTGGAGAAGCAGCAGTAAAGGCTCAGGGGAGCTTCATGCAGGCAGGTTATATCAGGTCGGGACTGGAGCTGGATCCCCTGCAGCGGCTGGCAGAGTTGGTGTCCTGTTTTCATTCTAGCCTTCTGCTCAGGGACCAGCTCTGGTGGAAATGGTTTAGCCCCAGGTAGCGGTGGATGAGGAATCCATATTTTCAGCTAAGTGTGGAAATCTGCACTGCTGTTCAGTGCAATAACCTCAACATCAGTGGTAAAAACCAGACATGTTTGGCTCACAGACAAAAGGTTGGCTGTTTGTATTGTTCCTTTTGTCTTTTTATGCAGGAAACAGCTTTTCCATCATAAAAAAATGTATATTTTATAGTCGTTGAGCTGAAATGAGCTTTGGATAGAAATGCACACCAAATGGCACACGGTATATAGATTTCCACACACTGTATTTCATGCAAGAATAAAACAACAAAAACATTTCCCAGCATCACAACACATCACATCTCTAACCCAAGTCCCAGTTGTTTCGTCCAAGGCTTGGAATATGAAATGATTTACAGTGAGGCACATTTTTCACCCACATTAAAACTCAGAGCTGCTCACCCGAGCCAGAGGAATACAAATATAAACATCACTTAAAGTTCCTGAGCCCAGATGAACTCAATAGCAAAAACAAATGGCTGGTTAAATCAGGCACCGAGCCTCCTGCGCATTCTTTCTCCAAATGGATTTTGCATCTGCTGAGAAGGTTTTTGTTTCTTCTTCAGCATCTGCTGTTTCTGAAATAGGAATTCGGCATCAGACTGAGGTGGTTAAACTTTCTGGAAATGTTCCTGTCGTGTGAGTGAAGAAACCTGACGGGCATTAGTTCTGTAAATGGAGAGTTTGGAACTTCGTCAGGGAAAGAAATCACAAAAATGTGGTGACCACTTTTTAAAAGGTTTTTTGGTAATGGTTAAAAATGCACTTTTTGGAAACATTTAAAAAAAAAAACATTTCTGTTATAGACCTTCATCTGGCATTAAACTCACAATATGAAATATGTTTATACTCAAGCCACAGGCTGCAACAACTATGTCTGTAATTGATCAAATGCACCCATAAAATTTAGTGAGTGAACAATTCAGAAATGAAGACAATCAACCTGATTTTTAATTTATACAACTTTGATAAAGTCGTTTTTCATTGGCCTCAGCTGAATTATGGGTGCAAATGTGCATGCATTTATATACATACATTGGTTTAGTATTCTTTCAGACACCCATACAGGCCTTTAAACACTCCTAGCTAGTTGATGATCTGATGGAAGACGCCTTTTGCTGATTACATGTCTTCTGATTGGCTGGAGCTGACTGGACTTGGTATGTCATCTGTAAATTGCAGGTGATCTTATGATGAAAACTGTTGCTTTGTTCCTTTTTCTTTCAATTAGTTCATCACTGTCCAGTGAAAACCATATTTCTTCAAATTTGGTGTTTTTGAATTTTTCACATAAACTGAAGGATTACATTTTCCTTTGTAGGTGAAACCTCTCTTACTTCTTATAGTAGTAGTCCGTCAACCGCTTATCCTGTGTACAGGGTCGCGGGGGGCTGGAGCCAATCCCAGCTGACATCGCGCAAAAGGCGGGGTACATCCTGGACAGGTCGCAAGTCCATCGCAGGGCCACACATAGACAAACAACCAAGCACACCTAAGAACAATTTAGAGCCACCAATTAACCTATTCCGCATGTCTTTGGACGGTGGGAGGATGCCAGAGCACCCGGAGAGAACCCACGCAGACACGGGGAGAACACAAACTCCACATGGAACGACCGGGGTTTGAACCCACCACTGTACCACCGCGCCGTCCTACAGTAGTAGTAGTAGTACAGAAAACAATCAAATAGCCCATTGGACTCTCAAAAATGCATCATCACAAAGCTTTGTTTACATACAGTTAACACATGTGCTCATCATCACAGAGTTGTTGGCACTTTGGCTATACATTGTTTTCACTGGAAAGTGAACATATGAAATACATGAAGAACTTCTGTTCTTTCTATATGGCAGTAATGCTCACCTTGAAGTCAAAAGCACAAACTTTCCCCCTTTTTTCTACTGCATGAAAAAGTAAAGAGCAGCTAAATTCAGGTTAAACGTATTTTTGCAGAGCAGCAACATTGCTCAATAGCTCTGCAAAAACTAGATATATTCAATCTGAAGGCCAGTGTATAACTACTGTATGTTTGGCTGCTTTTACTCAGATTGACTCTGACTGCATGGGGGGACATGGCATTGAGACGAAACCACTCTGGATTGTCGAGAGCAGAAACTGGATCAAACTGCTGACCACAAGTTTGGCCGTGTTTGTGCATGTGCATGTCAGAGAGAGAGAAACAGACAAGTAGAAGAATTTCAGGTGATGGTAGACATACTGGAGGTCCTCAGCTGATTGACTTTCTAAATATAAAACTCAGCCATCTTGAAAAGACATGTTTTCTATCTGTGCAGTTGTTGTTGAGGTTTTCTCGCAGGAACAGCAGATCGATTATTGTGTGCTAACAATAACTGCCTTGTTGTAAACATCTGTTTTGTATGCTAGCTAATGTGCCAGTGGTTTGTAGATGAATGTTTTCATGGCAGTCAACAGAAAAGGGGTCGGAAATGGAACATGCATGAAATATCTTCCTTCAGTAAAACTCAAAAGCACAATATCTATTCCCTTATAGTCACAGTTTAATATTTACAAGTTAGTCGGCTTGTTAACTTTCTAAATTTTGCTGAGTTTAAATGCTAGTGTCAACAAATAATAGCAAAAGTCTGGGGGCCTACCTTTTTTCTAATAAACCTGATCTTATCTCAGGCGTCACATATACACGCTTTGACAAAACTGTGGCTATTGTACGCAATACGGCGATTTTGCATGTGTATGATATGCTGCAGTTTGCTATAGCGTTGCAACACTAGGCTAACCCCACCTGTTAGCATATCGGTTGTGAGGCCGATGTACACAGCTGTAGGGTTAGTCAGTCAACATGCATATATTTACTGACATAGGTTTAGGCACTAACTTCTGTGATGGTTAAGGTTAGGGTAAGTTGCCTCAGGGGGCTGTCAATTCCTTAAACACAAACATCGCTAGCTAACTAGCTTGTTAGCGACCAGAAGTGCTAGCGTTTCCAGTCACCCCAGGGGGTCATATACAGATGCGCCTGGATGCGTCTCATACACTCGCACATGGGGACGTCTCCTGTACACGCAAAATTCACATTTCGCGTGAAATAAATACGCTTGTCGTGTATATTTGATGCATGGCATGAGAACAGGCTGTTTTAATATAGTCTATGGTCTATACACGGCTTAACTGAACTGTATTTAAGTAAATTGAGGCAATTTTTCATGCCTTTATTACACAGCAGACATAGAGTGACGTGCAACAAACGTAGAAATAGGTCTTAATAGGTGTTGTGCCCACTGAACACTGTTTTCCTGTTGGTCGGTCAGTCACCATTTTGGTCCCATGTGAGGGGTAAGTTGAGCCAAGGGACAGGATAAGTTGAGACTGGAGGTAGGGGACATCAATGTCATTTCATCGTGCAAATTCAAACTCCCAGGTCCCAACATTCAATTGCACTTAGATAGTGAAACATTGCAGCTATGTCTCTTTCATATCAATGTATCGCTTTAAAGTCATTCTGTTTATCATCATGACCTATGCCATCTGATTATTGACTTCCCATTTTTGTACCTCTCGCGCTACTCCAAACCTACAATGGGAGTTGAAGCCTGTCTGTCTTCCATTTATAGAAACATGACATGATGGTTTCTGCTCTAAAATGCATAATGTCACATCATTTCGGTGATGCATAAGCAATGTAAAATTACAGTCAAATATCTGGCTCATCTTCCCCCGGGTCTTTTGGCTCAAACTACCCCATCCCTGCCATTTAAAAAAAAATTATGTCATCCAGCAATTCATAGGTAACTTAATGCTAAAAGTATAGCCTCATATTGTAACTTCCTAAAGCACTAACACATGCGTAAGATTTTCTCAAACCTGTCTGTTCAGACACAAGAATCAGGACTCCTTGAACATAATAAAATACCTTTGAACAGCAAAAAACTGTTTTTTGATCTTAAATGTGCTCATTGCTTATTCGGCATTCAGACCAAACGCGAATTTAATCCATGCAACGCTCTGTATGACCCCAAAGTAAACATTTTGCTGTGATTAAATAGCAATAAATGGATCAAACTGATGCTGAAATAATATGATGCAGATTTGTTAATCATATGAATTCATGCTTTGTCAGGTCTGTCAGCAAGACAGCAGGACAACAACTTCTAAAATGTTTGTTTTCTGAATGGAGTTTGGATTAATCAGGGCTATTCTATGCTAACTTGGTCACAGTAAAGTACAATGATAGCTGGAATAAAGTTACATACACATGTTTTCTAAACTCAACAACACTGGAACCAGATGTGCACGGAATCTAGCTGCTGAAAAGCTTGATTGAAGATAAATCAAGGTTGTAATCCCAAAAATTAAAGTAAACAGCTAACTTAATAAAAGCAGTTTACTCCGAGCTCCTCCCGCGAGCAAACGGCATAGTTGTCAGAGCATAATCCAGTCCGACCACGGGTGTTTATTTGTCCAAAAGCTGGAGCGCTGCTCCCTGCTCCTCTCCCCCAAGTTCAGCAGCTCTCCGCCGGCCAGCAGATTTTCAATCGCCCGCTCTTCCTGGCCCTCTCCACACAACTCACTGAAGCTGTCGGTGAGTACGGACAATCTCATCGTTGATAGGCTATTGCGACTCAGCGTCATACGAATTCCTTCACGTTGCCTTCGCTTCGCCTTCGTGTCGGCACTTGCAGCTCTACGTGTCTTTGCATCTACTTTGTATGTAAACTAAACGCCCCGAACATTCACTTCGCTTTTGGTCTGTAGAGGTCATTATTCCATGGGCCTGTCTCCATCACAGGGTGAGTAAAATGGACGACTCTTCAAAAATGTGTGGTCACATGACCAATTTTATCTATGGTTGCCTAGAAACAAGGGGTGGCTCAACTTCCCTACAGGCTCAAATGACCCCGCTCTCCCCTACATCCGCATTACTATATAAATGTTGCATTCACTGCTATGTTTTCTTACGGAGAGGGGTCATGTGATAGGTTCCTGACAAATCAGGGAAGGATACGCCATGACTGATATGACCCAATCAGGAAGCCAAATGTCAGTGTCTGCGTCATCGTTTTCAAAGTCCTCAGTTTTTGCTTACATACGTAATAATTAACTAACCCAGAGTTTTAAAACTTAAACAGGGTCAGCATACTTTTCAAACTTTTCCATTTTAGGTGTTCGGATTTGCTGCTTTAGTGTGGAAGGGAGGCGTAAAAGTAGCAAAGTGGTGCATTTTAAAATGAAAACGTAGTACTGTTGATGTAGCTTTAGTCAAATGGTATCCATGGTCCCCAGATAATAAATCCAAATTACTGACTTTTCCACCAGCGCCACCATGAGGTGTTTAGTGAAATCTCTCGACAACTATTGGTTTATGCTAAGTAGCACATTTTAGCATATTGAAACACTTAACTAAGACGGTGAACACTGTAAACATTATACCTGCTTAATGTCTGCAAGTTGTGAGCATGTTAGCATGCTGGCTTTAGCATTTAGCTCAAAGTACCTCAGCCTTTGTGAGATGCTAGCATGGCTAAAGACTCTTGTGCTCTCAGGCAACTTTCTTTTTCCATTTTTGTTTTTCAATAGATAGCCAGTTCGTGAAACCTCCTGGGTGGTGCCAGACATGCTTTCAAAGCCTCTAGTCCTACAGCTTGATAATGTAATCTGTTTGTTTCCATTTCACATTGAACAAACATTGAGATGTCCCTCATTTCACTGTGTCTCATCATGTCTCCTCCACCCACGGCCAACACCAAATCCAGATGTAAGCCAAAACGCTCGCTTTACTTTTCAGCCACAGATCCCGGGCAGAGCTCTGTGTCCTGACAACGTCAACCAGAAAGCAATCAGAGCAGTGCAGACTCTCAAGAGCCACAATTACATTTGTAGCGTTTTCGCTCCAGACTTGGTGTTGAGCAATGGGCCAGCCCAGACTACACCCTGCTATGAGTTCATTAAGAAACTACCCACACTACACCCATTTATCTCAGTCAGCAGGGTATGCAGGAAACCAGAACCCCATTTCCAATACACTGCCAGCCATACCAGAAGCACACACTCAGAAAGACCTCAGCACGGATGGCTTGCATTGTATCACTGACTTTCCTTCCTGCATATTCACATATTTGCTCAACCCCTTTGGATATGATTGTGTTTTGTCCCGATTGTGTTTTGGTAGGATTAAGTTAAGAAAACACTTACATGAAGGTATGAAAACAGAGGAGCTAAGCCACAGAGAACATGAGAAGTGTTGGCTAAATAAAGCCTGCTGGAGAAAAGGTTAATGTGTATAGTGCAGCCAGAAGAAGCTAAAACTAGGTCACTTGGCAGAGAGCTGTTTGTCTCGCAACAAAAAGGTGAGTAACAGGACCGGAGGTAGAAGCAAAGGTCAGGAATCCCTCTTAAAATTGTGTTTGTTTTCTCTGTTTTTTTGTGTGTATTTAAACGCATGTGTGTGTGTGTACGTGAGTGCACTCTGGAGCACCATATTTCGAAAGCCGGAGGCACTGGCGGTCCTCACCGTCCACCAACATTTTGGGGGGAGTCTCGTTTGCCTCGTTTAGATCCTTCACTTCCCAGAATTCCCTCCCGCATAGCCCCTGCCCGCAGAGCACAAAAGGAGGGATGGATCCTCTCCATAAATAACCAGCAGAGCAAAGCCAAAACCACTATGTTTTTCTCTCCATGCTTTGTTTCAAAAGCCCTGGACAGCTCTCTGCAGAAAGTAGCTGTCCAAATGTGCTGGATCCATCACACGGGCAGATAAATCTCTGGCACACATTGAAGAAAGGAAAAATTTATAGATAGAGGAGAAGAAAACCGTGAGCTGAAACTGAAGATGATCGGATTAGACTGACTTGTCTGCACATGAGATTATGAACAGAATAATGTCAGAACTTGTTGATATAATGTGTCAAGGAGGGTTAGTTCTTTATGAAGAGAAAAGAGTCTAATCATCTGGAAGATCATTTAGTTAGTTCACTAGTCCATCAGCACAAAATCACCAACTTTGACAATGGATTCATTGTTTTTGGTCATTTATTAAGCATAAATGTAAAAGTATTGCTTGTTCCAATTCCTCAAATGTGATGATTTATCTGTTTTATAGTATTCAATGTTTTAAATGTTTTGGTGTGGACAACTTAAAAGTTTTACTGTGTTGGTCAGACAAAACAAGAAATTAAATGTCACTCTGAACTTGTGCATGGAGACCCAAAGTGTTTGATATTAAATTTATAACTAAGATGCAATGAAATTAATAATCGATTAATAAATACACACAAAACAGTCAGCTCATTTACACCGAAGCAAGAGCCAATAACATAACTGGCTCTGTTTTTCACAGACAAAGACTTTGTAATGAAAAGTGACATAAAACAATCTTTCGGTGGAGAGAAGGACGTTTTAAAATAAAAACTAGTGGCATTAAAGAAAAATAATCTGAAAAATGTTGTTATTGTGAAAACAAGCAGTAAAAAATAGCCTTTCATAATATGTAGTTGAGTTTAACGAACATATTGAATTGATTCATGATTTCATATATTTATGAAATTAATGATAACATCAAAGTTTTATTTATTTAGTTGTATTTAGACCCCATACAGTAATTGTGATTACCATTTTGTACAATGTTCTTTTGGTATTATTTTGGGGATTATGTTGTTTACAATGATTTTATAAATTAATTTATTTAATTAGTTTTGTTACCTTAAACGATTTCCAAGAGGTTTTGCAAGGAAGCGCTACTTTCTCCTTTTCATTTTTTGGGTAGTATTTTTATTTTGACCTAGGCTCTCCCTGAAGTTTAACTTAAAGCAGCTTTCAATACCTTAACAATGAATCAGATGCATTCATGTAATGTTGTAAAGTTGTTGCTCGCAGTGACTAACCAACAGATAAATATTATTATAGTATATTAGTGTTGGCAAATTTACTGTTTTGGTTCACTGCTCTCATCAGTGTTGTTTGCTGCAGCAACAGGCAGCTGTTTTCAACAACAACTTTCATCATATGTTAATATTTTGTTTGACATATTTGCTCGCTACCGCAATGCATTTTAGGCTTCTGTACTCCTCAAATTCTTCATCTGGTTTTATATAATTCCCCTTTCTTCTCAACCAAACTGTAATCATAATAATAGAATAAACATTATTAATCAGAAAAATAATTATATATATATATATATGAAAATAATGGTTAGCTGCAGCCCTTCTACAAATGAAACACAAAAGGCTCACACACATACACTTACACACAAAAACACCCTCATCATCTCAAACTCAGCTGTAAGTGTCACATTTCCCTCCCACAATGCTGCAGCTTTAAAGCACCCTGGGATTAGTTGCCTGATTAAAGCTGCGTGTGCTCACACATCCGTGCAACACACACCACATACAGTAAACACATATGCTCAAGGACACACACACACACACACACACACTCCAATCAGACAGGGAACAGAGGGGGTCAATATGCTCGGTCTGTCACCTTGCCAACTGGAGGTCTTATCATGCATCCAACCAGGCGGAGAAGCATCTCGCAGCAGAAATGTGACTGTCAACACATTATCAGGCATCATCTCCATCAAATCACAGCCCCGACCATAAATCCTGGACCAGTAGTTCCTGACCTTTACTGTCTGACGTACTCACGTACCATTATCAACACCAGCTATTGTGTTCAAAGTGTGTCAATTTGAAGTGATTTTAAACAATTAATCACACAAAATAATAATAATAATAATAATAATAAATACCTTTTATTTGTAGAGCGCTTTTCATAGTACTCAAAGACACTTCACACAGGTTGAAAAATATAGGTTAAAATGGTAATTAAAACACATTAAAATATATAATATATACAACACACAACAGTTAATCATACATAAAAAGCTGTTCTTTTGATTATGTTACAATATCATTTTCATACAATTGAACTTTCAGTGTTTAGGTTGGTTTGGTCAAGTTTTCATTTTTACTAGGCTACTACTTGGAGTAGCAGAATCTAGATGTTTCAATCATTCATTTATAACTATTTAAACTGGACGTTGAGCTTTTTCACCATTTATCCATCCATTTTAGCTAACAAGTGTTCATTTGCTCAACAGTTCAACTACTCTTGCTTGCTAACTACATTTTATTAACTCAACTGTTGCGTTGCAGCTGACTCAGTTTGTAGATATATATATTTTTAAACCAAATCAAAATTTCTATCTTTTCTATCTTTTTTATTATATTATTATTATTATTATAATTGAGCTAACACTACTCCAAAATCTTGCACATAACCACCCTGGTAACTGCAGCAGAACCCCCAGTTGGTAATCATCATTGACGTCCAATTACTGGGATAGCTCTCATGTTAGTGGGAAATGGTTCAAGTGAGCTGAGGGTCAGGTTGAGAGGGAGATGCTGCATAGTCATATCATTTTGCCCTTGCAGTAGTCTGACTTAGAGCTGAAAAGTCTTCTCCTGCTGTGGATTGAGAGACATACAGGCCTACTGGTCAGCAGAGAGGATGATTGGGGAGCAAGAGCTGATTCTATACTGTGTCAGTATCATATTTATGACCTCGGTCTACTAGCATTTAAACTGCAAAATAAGTATTTTTCACCTCTCTTGTTTCCACTAATACAGCTCTGCTGTATGCAGGGATCTGTATGTTGTCTGAATTTTAAAAATGTTCTTGACACTGAAGCATTATCCTGCAGTAGCTGGTGACAGGATGATGAACAGTTGGTTCTGCAGCTGAATGCAAGACCAATCCAGAGGCAAATTACTCACAGGGGAAGGTGTGCCCGGGCAATGTACAATGAATGAACAAGTGAGAGGGATAAAAAACAGAGTGAACATTGAACTCTGGATTTTAAAAGATGGCCTTGGCATCCAGTTAAGAGTAATTCACGTTCACAGTGAGCGTTTACGTGTGCAGCACAATCTAAGTCTAATACAGACTTTTATGGCCTTGTTTTTCAGCAACCGTGGATCACTTAGATCACTGCCAAGTTGAAGGCCAAATAAAGCAAAGCTTTTAGCCGCGTACAAGGAGCTATTCAGGTCATTGAAATACAACTGTGACAATCAGACGTAAATGAAACCCTTCATGTTGGTGAGGTTGGTCAAACTGGGGCCTTGGAACGGTTGCTAAAGGCTACAGAGCAATAGTGCTGCGACTGTTTCCTCTGATCTGTGGTGGATTCAGCTAATGATGCAGAAGGGAATCAATCTACTGTAATGTTTGAGCAATGTGACTGAGAACATTAAGCACAGGGCATAATGTTTGCAAGAGCAGTTTTTAGCCTTGGAAATGTAATGACTTGAAAAAGACTGATGTCAGTTTTGGATCCTTGTGTCGGTTCAACCAAAGTTTACTCTAGAGGTGGAAATCACAAATCATTTAAATCGGGTCATTCAGTTTAGTACAAAACATTTGTACAATCACTACAATTAATAAACTATGTACATTTTGGGGGGGAAATAAGCTTATTCATTTTCTTTCTCATAGTTAGATGAGAAGATTAATCTCAATCTCATGTCTGTGTGTTCAGTACGGAGCTAGAGCGAAGAAACAATTAGCCTAACTTAGCATAAAGGCCCGGAAGCCAGGCGGGAACTAGCTATCTAACCTTCCTTAAAAATAACATAACATTTTTGTTTGTCTATGATTATCTATACACGCTTATCTGTGCAGCATTGCAGGGAGCTGGAGCCAATCCCAGGGCACACCCTGGACAGGTCGCCTGTGCATCACAGAGCACATAGAAACGAACAGCAACTCTTTGGATAATTTATAGTCACCAGTTAACCTGCGTGTCTCTGAACGGTGGGATGTAGCCGGAGCACCTGGAGAGAACTCAAGCAGACACGGGGAGAATGTGCAAACTCCACGCATATTTGTTTGTGTATGGATTAAACAAAAAAGATAAAACATATTAATCAGTAAACTGTAGAGATGTGGGCAAGCATTTTCAGAGAGCCAGGATAGCTTCTAGTCTTTTTGCTAAGCTAAGCTAATCATCGCTTGGCTAAAGCTCCTTCTTATCTCACTTTCAGAAAGCAAATTTCCCCAAATGCTGAACAATGTCTTTAAACATAAGCAATTGCATCCCCATCCAGCATAACCATTTGTGTCCAACACTGGCAGCAGCGTGATGCACCAGTAATTAACAAGTAATTTTACCCTTCTGCAATGATAATTACAGACCACATGATCGCAGCTGACTCACTCTGATCCACTTGGCTGACACTGACACACTTCTTGACCTTTCATTGAGCTTTTAACCATGATTCAGTCAGTGACACAATCAGTTTGAAGATTTTATTAGAGATTATTTTTTTCATGCTTTCACGGCCGCACCTCTTCTTCCAGTGAACAAGAAAATAAATACCTGAGGCAAATCAGCAGTGTTTTGTAAGAAGTACTAAGAATTTACGAGAAGAGGATGAAGGAGGATCAGACCACATTTTGTCCTTTCTTTTCTGTCTCAGACAGTTTTCAGATTTCTTCTTCTGAGATAAGAAATTGTCTCTCTCTTTTTCAATTAAAGGATTAGTTCACCCGTAATGTTTGAAAAAAAACCTTCACTCAGATATAATACAGGGGAATGAGATTTGCTTTGTGGCGCTCAGAGCATTGAAAGACCTCACAATTTATGTCCAGCGCAGTGCTGCAGGAAGTTCATGTGTTTTTATGAACCATGATGTTTTTCTAACCTTAACCAAATGTTCTGCCTAACTTTAACCGTAGACCAACCATAGTTAATGTAATTGCTACTGTGTGTGCAGATAAGGTGGAAAGCAAGAATTTTCAAAAAAACTATGTCATTGAATGTAACATTTTGCAGAACCAATATTAACGTTCCTGTTTGGTGTTAGGGCTGGACAAAAATTCAACAATGACATCTCTTTCCTAAATCACTGTCCCTGTTTATCTGGATCATCCACAGTACAAGCTGTCAACAGCTTTCTTCAGTAAAAACAAAAACTGTTCATGTTGAAGTCTGTTGATTATCAGCCATTAACCTATTTGGGTGATGGCAGAAATCTGAAAGACAGATATTCGGAAAAAAAAAAAAAAAAAAAAAACTATCTGCATAGCCTTTAAGGTATAACTTTTCAAAGTTTTAGGTAAAAATGGCAAGAAAAACATCATGACCCCAACCCTGTGTTGGATATTCTCGCTCTTCTGTCTTGTGTGTTTTATACATTCCTCTCTGCTGCTGCCCGGACACAAGGCTGCACAAGGTCACAGGCCACAAAGAAGTAGACACTGAGGACGAGTGGGAGGCCTCCCCATCTGAGCTCAGGCTGTGGAGGAAGGCAGCCAGAAGGGTGAGGGTAGAGGGGGGGGTGGTCCCATAAATCTGCCTGAGCTGGTTTGCGAGAGTTTGAGGGACAGTGTTTCACGGGCAGCAGTGAGGGGCCACCTTGGCCTGGCCTGCACAGAGGAGCTGTTGTCAGGCTTCCCCACCAACCACCAACTAACACCTCCTGCCTCTGTCCATCCACCGAAACTGTAGCAAGAAGCCCTGCTTCAGGCAACAGAGTTCTGTGATCTCCACTTATGGAAGATGTATGGCTGCCCTGCCCTCTGTTAAACCTGGGGTCAGATCTGCATGGGTGCTTGTGTAACCCAAAACTTCACAGACACCTGGCAGAGATGAAAGGCGGGCTGCTCATTTTTCACTTGCACTATTACCGGCTTTTTCTGTGCTGAAATGTGCCATAATAACACTGAAAGATCTCAGCTTCTTTAAAGACTGAAAGCCCTTTCTGCTCATGTAATACAGTAGGTGTGAGACCATAAATACTGCAGGCATGGTGGCAGTTGTCATGACAACCAGGGCTCGCCGCTTGAGCCCACACGCCAATACAAATCTTCCCCGGGCCTGTGATTGTTTGACTTTTCCGCAGAGATTCAAAAGGAGGATTTTGGGGCTGTAACTCAAGCTTGCAAGAGGAGCTCTCTAAATCTTTAAAGGTTCACTGTGTAATATTCATCAGGATCTATTAAATGCAATATAATATACATAACTATGTTTTCAGTGGTGTATAAAGACCTTACATAATGAACCTTTATGTTTTTATTACGTTAGAATGAGTCATTTCTATCTACATACACCAGGGGTCCCCTAACAACGTTGCCATGTTGCGCTGCCATGTTTCTACAGTAGCAGAACAGACAAACCGCTCTACAGAGCATGTTTCGTCAGTGTGTTGAATACTTACAAAGAAGAACAAGAACAAGAACAAGACGAACAAGTAACGTTAGTAGTAGTAGTAGTAGTCGAAAAAATAGTAAGAAAGTATGAAAAGACTAGAAATTTGGCCAACTAGAGGGCCACAAGTATTATTTAGCACAAGAGCCGCAGAGTGTATCGGCCACCGTAGCTTCTCCTGAGCACTTCGAAAGGGAGGGGTGAGCAGTGCATTTATGTGGTGTCGGAATAATCAGAATCTTTCTTCCCTCCTGAAATCTTTATTGCAAAAAGAGAAATAAAGTGTACATTGGACATAAAGAAATATACAGAATTTTGATTCGTGCAAAATCCCATATTGCAAATACATAGATCGCAAACATGTAATTTATAAAATGGTTTTAACGGTTAGTTTGCTGTCATGTAGAGTGAACTAGATGTCTGTATGTTGTTTATATGCTCTGATAATCCAACACATCTTTGTGGTAGTGTCCATGTTGATTCCACATTCTGACTTAACAGCGCATGAACACACACTGAAGTCGGAAAAACATCTTCCCAACTCAGGAAATGGGACCATCTTGAGGAGAATGTGAATGCACCATGAGCCACCGGTTGCAATTCGCAATCCTCACCACTAGATGCCACTAAAACATACAAACTGAAACTTTCATTTCTACCAACGACGAGCTGATAATGCGCATGAGGCTTCAGCTGAAATCAGCCAAAATGACACGCCACTGGAGATTGAAGACTAATGGGCTCATTCAATCCAGCCAAATGTTGTGAGGAGGGGATAAACAACCTATTTTGGCTTCTTTCAGGCAGTTTTCTTCCAAAGTGTTGATATAAACAGATGGGGAAAATGAGATGTGTTTGTCATAGGAAACAGGTGTTCACATGCACACAATCACATGCCATACACAGAAAAGAATAGCCCCCCGCACCCACTTGTGGCCCAGAGAATGGGCTCCAGCTGGGCACGGTGTATATTACACAAACGAGTGTTTTGAGTGCCCTTACAAGAGGTATTCATCTGAGGATATGAGTGTTCACAGGGGACAATGAGAACCGATAGAGTCCCTGTGATTGTGATAAATGAGCTGACACAAATTAGAGCATTCGGAAACACATGAGAGGCAGGCTAATTACAGGAGATTTCTACCCCTTTAGAGAAAACAGTCTCAATAACAAACAGACAGACCCACGTCGGGCCTGTATGTGTGCTACATGTTGACAGAATTAACTTATTTTCCATTCAGTGTTCATGAGATGCAGATCTTCAGTACGATAACTAATACTTTGCAGAAACAAGCTGTGTGCACTGAGGAGGTGTGAGCAGGGTGGTGCAGATAGGCGATGGCTTTCCTGTCAGCTTGTCAGAGATCTATTTGGGTGTTTCTCGTCGTCTCCATTAGATGCTGAGCTGAGTGTACTGAGGTGACATCTGCGCTGTCTTCACTCACATCAGGGTGAGCACTAAAATCAACCTAAATAAATGTACAATAATCTGTATTGTCTTTGAGAAAAGCTAGTTTGTGTGGTGTTGTGTCAGGAGTTGGAATAGAGAGATTGACATATTTTTGATGTGATGTTCATTGTCAGTCATCATCGATTTCTTCCACCAGATGTAGACAATACTTGTGCTTGTTGATAGATTTAAGCAAACTGTAAAAAAACGACACAAATAAATGAGTCTGAGTCATTTTCAGATTGTAGGAAACATCTTCATGGTATGCAGTTTCAACTAGCAAGATTTGTGAACCAACTTTAAAAGACGGATTTGTCAAGACCAGCGTATGTTCAATTCAGATGTCTTCTTATTCTGAATTCTTTATTCTTATTTCTGAAGAGCAGTGACGAGCAGCAGTGGAAGTCTTTTAAAAGAAAATGCATCACATCTTTTCCCTATTTTTACCTCTGTCCCTTCATCTTGATGTCAGAAGAGAGAAATCAAATGCCTATTTTTTGTGCAGCCTGTGGTGATGTTTAAGTACCTGTTTGTGCCACCTGAGCTCTGCAGTGCAGATGAGAGTTTGAAACAGGTTTTTATTTGTTAATTTAAGAGCAGGATGATGGTGTTGGGTAGGTTAAAAACAAAGCTGGGTGTTGTAATTTTCTTCTGAACCAACAGACACATTTCCGTGCTGAAGAAAATGCTACATAATCACACTTCCTTCACGTTCAGGGACAGAAACGACCAGCACTTTTCTTTTTTTTGTCACATAGAGGTACATGAGACTTCCTGATATGTAATCAGTGAAATCATGTTTAAAAACAAACTGTAGCTTTAGCATATTTGGTAAATCAGACATAATTAAATTGTTTTCAATAAACTTTATTGCAACAAATTCAGAAAGTATGCAGTAAATAACCAGCTTGTAAAGCTTTTAGGTGTTATACTAAATTATAAATCAATTGTGTTGTGGATACAGATAATCAGCTCAGAAAAATTTGGCTTCCTGCTTGGACATTTTGGTTTATGAAAAGTCAATAACCAAACCCTATTCCAACTATTATCAATGACCAATATGATCAGGCAGGAGCTGACCTTACTAATAATTACTTAGATGAATTTCAGCTGGCAAAAAACTTTGTTTAACTTTGTTTTTTGTTTATAACCTTTTAAAGGTCAAATAATACCTTGAAGGACAGCTTCAAAAATGACTGAGATCAAGTAGCCTACCTTTATCTTCTATCTATCTATCTATCTATCTATAAGAAAAGGAGCTTCTTACAGTATAACTCCAGAACTTGCCTAAGAATCATCATGTTTTAAAGTTTTATTCAGTATCAAACTATTGCTGTGATAGTTTTTTGTGCTTTCATGGGTTCATTATAAAAAAGAACTGCTAGTAGCTCATTCAGAATACTTCTAATGGTACCAAAATGCTATTGTCAAACTGTAGAGCATAATTACAGACAAAGTAGTGAGAAAATGTCTTAAAATTATCTTTTAGTTTTACCATTAATATAGTAGGCTATTTATATAGAGAGAGGCATTATCAAACCACGTCGAAATAATTGTTACATACACCTTATGATGCACTCTTGGACACATAATCAGTGATAGTAGTCGAAAGAATATATCTGTTGTTCCACATTTAAAAAAAAGGAGATTTAATCCACCTTTGTATCGTGATAATGACGTCACTTTTGTAAAAGAGCAGGGCGAGCGGCGGGAGGGGGCGGGATCATAATGTTCCTTTCGACAAATCAGCGGCTTTTTATGCAAATGAGCGGGTCGACCGTCAATGTGGTGAAGAGCAATCTGGTGTAGAGGAGTAGAGAGAAGCGGTGCGGATCCAGAGACATTCCTGCGTGCGTGTTTCTCCGTCTATGAAGCTCTGGATGGCTGGCTAACCAGACAGAAAATCACTCACACAGTTATTCAGATGTGCACCTCTTTGATGCGATAAAGCGGATATATTTCTCACTTTTACTGGAGTCACAGAGAAGAGCTGCAAGATGAAATACAAAGTAAGTGATGCGGCACAGATTGGGTCGGTAGTTTTTTCTGTTGTGTTCATACTGTGCGCTGGAAGACTTTATTTACAACAAAACTGGGTTAGTCAGAGGAGTCGAGTTGCTGTGAATATGAAACTTTTCCACGTTTGGTTTCATGGAGCTAGTTAGCCTATAACTTCTATAAATTAGCGCATCCGGGTTTGTTAAAAAAATGTAACAGGAAAACAGCACACAGCATGTCAGTGGTGGTGAGATTAGAAGGGGATGCTGTCACTTTTCTTATCAGATGTTTCTGGTTGAAATGTGTAAATGTGTGTGTGAATGTCTCATTTGACGCTATTGATTGTATGTATCACCATCTCTGTCTTCAGGCTACATTTATTGCCACCACAGGGACGCAAATAGAGTGAAAGCGCAACCTTCCCCTCCCCTTTATAAAGCAGAAATATAGTAACCGGAATAGAAACATGTTGCTTCTCAAGTTCTTTTGATAATTTGTGCTCATATTTTACTGACAGTGGCAAAGACTGTTAATGTAAAACATTTTACTGAGATTCAGGTAGGCTATAAAATGACCATATTGATTATTGCTTTATAGCGTCACTTATATCCTCTACAGTGACCTTCCTTATTGCTGTTGGGCTTTGTTTGGTTATTGTTATATTAAGCTAAAAATAGCTGTAGGCAACCGTTTTCCCCCTGTATATGTAGCTTATTGTGTGTGTATGTATATGTACTGTATATTGTATTGTTTTCTTGATTGATCCATCAATTGTTTGGTATTTAAAATGTCAGCAAATAGCAACAATTGACAATTGGTGTTCCCTGCTGTCTCTTGGGGACATTGTAAAATGTCAAAAGATGTTCAAATCTAATGATCACATGAGACAAAGAGAAGCAGCAAAACTCACAACTGAGAAGCTGAGATCAGGAAATGTTTAGCATTTTAGAAAAATTACTTAAAGGATGAATCAATTGTCAAATTAGATGCAAATAACGTTGGACTAATTGATTTATTGGTTATTGTTTCAGCTGTAATGTGATAAGTTACATTTACTTGAAACTCAAAAACTGATTTATCAAAAAATATAACCAGAAGTGAAAGTCAGTGAGGGGGATCACCTCCTCTGGTCTTGATTTGATCTCTCACATTGCTCTTTGTGTCAGCATGCAGCCAATCAGAGGTTCTGTTATGACCGTCACCATGGTCCACTGAGGTTCATTTTGTGATTGACAGCTTGCTGCAGCTTGATGTCAGCTTCATCTGAGGTATAGGAAGCTTTGGACTGACTTTTGTGGAAAGCTAACATGTTTTGACTCCTGCTTTGGGAATGCACTATTTGGGGAAACACAGCGCATTTAGCAAGGAGACACTTTTTCAATAGCTGTTTTCTGTGTGAAGTGTGAAGTAGCCATTTGAGTTTTGGCTCAGACTCTCGACACAGTTCAAACTGTAAGCTGTAAACTTTGGGTTTCTTCTCTTCAGCGTCTACTGGGCCTGCATGGTGTCACTCTTTAGCAGGGTGTGGTTATGATTGGAGGGCGTCTACACTGTGTATCTGCGTCATGGTCCTAACTGACTCATTGTCCCTTCAGGGGCGGAAATGACTTTGACCAGGTCTCCATGATCACTGTTTTCATCCTGAACAAGAAGATTGATCAGTGGATGTTAATAAATGTGATCAACACAAGCGTTTCCAAGCTGTTATCTGTCTGTAGGAAGGAGCTCTGTACAGCACGCAACCTCTATGACGTAAAACTACATCCACTCTTCTTTGTTTGCCACATGTGAGATAGGGAGAGCATTGAAATCATGCAGACTGCTCTTTGCTTATGGTAAACATATCCACATTATGCAACCCCGCCAGAGGAAAGTAGGGTGGCAGGGAGAAAGAAAAGAAAGGTGACGACACATGTTGCGTCACTGCTGTTTATTGGATTTCTTACAGGTCAGCCTCTCACAGATCTTTTAAATAGTGTCAAACTTTACTACGTCCCCTATCAGATCTCAGCATTTGCTCTTGATCTCAGCTGCACTGAATTATTCACAGCTATATTAAGCGCTCCTTTCCTCACAGAGTGGTAATGTTTCAACAGAAGCTTAACGAGGTCGCCCTGGCTGGTGGCGCCCTGTCACATGTCCTGAGTTGAATCAGCCCAGATGCTGCCCTGGCCCCTTCTTCTCTGACATCAGAGATGGTTGCCAACGATGTGTTCAGGTGTGAAGGGAAGGTTTGTCTTACATAGGTCACCTAATGCGTATAATCCCCCTGACGGGTCCAGACACAAACAGATCTCTTACAGCGTCAGTTAGGCCCAGGGGTTACTGATGAGGAAGAGCATGACAGACAAAGAAAAGGAAGAGATGGTACCTGAGGGAGTTTAAAGGACAAGATTGATACCACCCCCTTTTCTGTAGAGAAAACATGAAGCTCGAGCCAGGAGACAGTTAGCTCAGCATAAAGACAGCCTGGCTCTAGCTAGAAGGTAATCTACCTCTAAAGCTAATGTGCTATATCTTGTTTGTTTACTTCATAAAAAGCACAAAATGTTGTTTTACAGAGTGGCTAAACCAGAAGTCAGGTAGTTAACACATAAAGATTAAAGAGTGAAAACGCTTTCTTTTGTTTTAGTTTGACCCCTCGTAAAAACCCCAAGTTCTTGTTTTTGCTCTTCAGTTGTTGTACAGCTTAAACAAACGAAAAATAACACGTTAATCAGTAAGCTTTAGAGATGCTGGTGGGCAGATATTGTTCCCTTTGGATAGAGCCAGGCTAGTTATTTCCCCCCATATTGAGTCTTAATGCTAACCTAAGCCAATTGTCTCCTGGCTCTCAAAATGTCAAACTATTCCTTTAAAGAGTTGTGACACAACTTTCTGGGGCAAAATTAGTAAAGAGGCTTCCACAACCTTTGAACTCATTCCTTCGTAGCTGACGTAACTGTTGCAGAAATAGCTTCACAACCACAGTGAAGAGTGATTAGGTGAACCCATATTCTGGCCAATATATGTGTGTGTGTGTGTTTTCCTCAGTGTTTCTTTTTTACGGGTTCAGGTTCCAGGCACTGGTCCAAAAGCAAAGAGGGCTGGAGGAGTGCGGAGCAGACATTGTTCTGAGAGGGAGGAGGATCTGTGATACTGAAAGAGCATGCAGAAAATGAAAGAAAGAGGAAGTTGTGGGGGGAACGAGAGGGCAAACAGAGTTAGATGTATTGTGGGGGGGGGATGGGAGCCGCAAGGTCGATGAGTGCCCCGTGAGAATGAGAGCATTTCAGGCGATTGTGCGTGGGAAGGTTGTTCGGAAGATGCACATGATTGTTTCAAGGTGCCCCTTTACATTGGTAATGAGTCTGGCAGCGGGGAACGCCGTCTTTTATTTTCTTTGTGTTGTGCATGTTCGGTTGTGCAGAAAGAGACGTTTGTCTTCCCTTGAAAGAAGAATAAAGTTTGTTCAGAGAAAACCAGGCAAACAATCCTTTCCTCTGCTTTATCAACCTTTGGAGAAACCCCTGCAAGTTTTATGCATACATACAATCAGTGAAATAGCTTTTCCATGTGGCTTTTTCCTACTTCTTCAGTCATGTGAATTCATCACAGAGTATTTATTAGTCAGTGCAGAATTACTTGCCCCTGTGCCCCAAGTTTGCTCCTGTGCAAGATTTTCAGTGAGCGTGAAGAGCTTCTCCCCCAGTGAGAATGAATGCCCCCCCCCCCCCTGCTGTGTCCTCGCACCATGAGCCTGCCATTAACATTTGAAAACGGTCAGCGGGGAGACAGACTACACTGTGTGCTCATTTCAGCCAGAGAGACACAGAGAGAGAGAGAGACTACCCAACATCAGCGACAATGCATATAATCATTTCCATGTTTGACCTTTGGCGGAAATAATTCTCGCAGCCCCCTTCCTTCCCCCCGAGGAATGCCAAATATTTTGCAGGGTCATCTCTAAAGATGTAGCGGGCCTCTGTCAGCTTGGTTTGACCCTGCAGAGAGTCGGTCCTAATGACAGATAAGAGGACAGCTGGGAACACCAGCGAAGAAAAGCGTTTTATTACCACTGAACTGAATTAGTACACACAACCACAATTTAATGTGTTTGGAGGACTGTCAGTGACTGTAGCAAGCTGAACATGAGACGTTAGCTGAAAAGATGAGTTATTTTATAGCTTGATAAGTCAAGCTTTGATAATCAATATATTGGTTCAGTCATTTTTCAAGCAAAAATGCCAAACATTTTCTGGTTCCAGCTTCTCAAATGTGAGAATTTGCTGTTTTTCTTCGTCATATATGTCAATTAAGCTGGATATCTATGAGTTTTTTTAATGATGGTTGGATCAAACAAGCAATCTGAAGATGCAAATTATAATGTGCATGTGTCACTATTCTCTAACAACAAACGACAAAACAAAATGATTAATCTATTTAATCTAGAGGGAAATCTCCAGATTAATCAAAAATTAATTGTCGTTGGATCTCAGAAATGGCTAAAAAAATTGTGATTGCTAAACTTTATTAAGTAAACATCCTCGGTCTTTTGTTAAAAAAAAATTACATATCCATCATTATCCGTTTCCTTGAGTTATTTTTATGATGCAGTATACTGTTTGGCGTTCTCTTTTTCTTACTTTAGCTATAGTTCTGGCGCTTTTGATGACTATTTTTTACAATTTTCTGACATCTTATGGACAAAAACAATCAGTTAAAACTAAATAAAGAAAATACAAAATGTAAAAGCAAAGTACATCATCAGTAGTTTTTTTTTCTAAAGTACTGAAGTGTTAAAAATGGTGAATCTTTCACTCTAATAAACAAAAGATTTCCCCTTTTTATCTCACATGCCCTTCGTGTTTCAAAGGGAGAAGATGGCAGCCTCAGTCATTCTGCTTTTTGTGTCTGTGAGATCTTTTGTGTGGCATGAAATTGGGAAGACACTGGAGTGAATCTCCATCTCATTGGCTATTCCTATATGTAAAACCATTCAATGTGGCCCTGCAGAGATACCATGAAACATATTTCACATCTTGGCTAATGCCCCCTGGAGAGATTAGCTCTCGTCTCGGAGGGGTTACCACTATGCACTCATGTACCCTCATTTGGCATCAGTGCCAAGCTTGGAAATAAGCCACCTCTCGTCTTCGTCAAAACTGAGCACTTCTTAGCTGGGGCCCCTCAAATGCCATCCATACTGTCGTTTTCCTTTTTGACTCCTGCAGTTGCAGTCAGTTGTCTTTTCAGATCAGAGGTCAGTGTCAGCAATCAAACAAAGTCCCTGGAAGAGTTTGCAGAGATTCACAGCTTTGCTCAAAGACACGTCAGCAGCATGTATGCTTGCCAACATGGGTCCTCAGAGTGAAGGACAGTTTGTCTTCCTGGAGCTTCACACCATTCAAGCAGCCCTGGAATGACTTGGCAGAATGTGAGAGGCAACGTTGCACAATATGCTTCCCCAGCAGCCCTTCCAGTATTCGATACACTTTTGAGAGAGTTTCTCCAGTGTAACGTCTAATTATAGGTTAGTACTTGACGTTCAGGACCAGAGAGAGGGAGTCCAAGATGTGAAGCGATAAGACTAGGTCAGTCGTAGCCTGGATCCCTTTGGGTTCTGCGGGAGGCAGGAAATGCTGCAGGCTAAGAAGTGGGAGGGAAACAGAGAAGGGCGTCATGTCAAGTTACCTTGTAGTTTATGTGACAGTAAAAAAATAAAACAACTATGATTTATGGACAGACTGAGGAGGAGCTGGAGGAGAACATTTTAAGCAAGAAGTTACTCAAATGGCTTCCTGTGGCTAAATCAAAAGGTGGCTGACAGTTGTGTCCTGCCCGTGTCGTATTTCATTCAGGCAGATTGGTAGAAATTAGGCAACTAATAATTATATTGCATTATCATATTTAAGTCTTATCTCAACACAAGTAGCCTGACAAGAGCTGTAAAATAAAGTGTTGAGGAGTGATACCCTTCATTAAGATTAACATACTAATTTTTGTTTTGTTTTCAGGGAAACTCCACGATTATGACGGAGTTTTAGTCATGCATATTCAGTGACCTCATCTCAAAACCTCCGCTCTCAAACTGAGATGTGTTCAGCATCATTGGTTTGTCGCAGCTTGCAGTGTGGTTAGATGTGGCATGGCACATCACATCCTGTTGAAGACGCAGTCATGCCATGCTGTTGCTGTTTAGATGTTTCAGGGTGTAGCAATTTCTTCACCTAGTGTTGCAGCTCTTGAATCACAAATGAGAGAGGGAAGGTGGTGGGTGTCATATTTACACTGGGGATACAATAGTCTTTTATGCAACACCAGGCAGAATGAATAGAGCTTTTTGTATCAGCCTGGAGGAGCTTAGTGTGCTGTGTCTTGATATCTGTGGGCCGGTGAAAATAGTTACAGAGAGATGTAACTAAAACAAGTGACACAACAAAAATGAACAAACCAACAAGCCTGTGATTTCTGACCACAAGGCTGGGATAAGCTATTGATTGCTTACAACTCTCGTCATGCCACTGTAACTGTGTCATAAGTATTGATTTACAGATGCTCGCATAAGATATCAATCAGTTATAGTGTGGCAGCAGTGCACGTGCTGGATTACGTATTCCTGTGTGTTTATTGGCTTAAAGTGAAACCAAGCTGTGACATGGTACTTTTTTCATCAAGACTCTTCCAGAAATAGAGGATGTGATGTTTCACCGAGCCTGCTGTGTAGTTATGTTAATACACGGCCGCTGGCTTTTTGAAAAGGCTTTAATCAGAGGGTCAGCCTCCCTGAAAACTGGCCAAATGAAGAAATTATCATGTACCCTGAGCTCTGAACCGCTTCCCATGAGCTCTCTCTATCCAGAACCCTTCACACGGCCCATTTATTTGAACTGGCTCTCACCCGCAGCAGGCCGCACTCTGAGGAACGGCTCGTAAAAAGTCATCAGGTCCTCATTACCGTCATTACTATAATTATTTTCTATATTTAACCATGTGAAATGAGGCCAAATGAGTGTGCTGGTTCGCCCCTTTCTGCAAACCACCCCGGGACACGTGTTACAGTGGTATGGCCCTAATTGTCACTCAAGGAGGTACTGCGTGATCTTCTCACAGTCGGAGCGTACCACTTTTTTGGGAGCAGGTTGTGTTTGTTTGGGTTGAAAACATCCTCGTCTCTTTGAAAGCAGGGCAGCTCCCGTTGCTGTGGGGACGCGGGTTTCTGCTGTGTGGTGCGGTTTTGTTCTTGGCCGCAGTAGCAGGAGAATTTGAGTATTTGGAAGCTTGTTTAGCCAAAGCCACCTTCATTACTATTAGACTGATGTGTACCCCAGAGAGGCAGAGCCAAAACCACCCAGAGAGTTCTTACTGAAAGCAAAGGTGGGGCCCTTTCAGCAGGCGGTGCAGTTACATAAGGGACTTTTTTATTTTTGGATTCGTCAGCAGGCTCTCCACAGAAATGAGAGGACGTTTATACAGTTTGTGTTCAGGCGAGACGCCGGTGGAAAAAAATGACATATTTATGTAGAGGTGTGTGAGTCAGAGCAGAGAGGGGCTCAGAGAGGAGGGGCTCAGACAGCTGGGTCTTCAGGCTGCATATCGAGCTCCAGGTGCGAATCTGGACAGCTTAGCTTTGCACGATTTCTGCTTTCTAATGACAAAAACATACGAAGGCGTGAGAGCGTCTCTAGAGCCAGATGTTGCAGAGGGCAGCATGAGATGTGGGAGACCCAAGTTCAAACTTTTATATACCTCCTTTTATCCTTTTTAATGTCTGATGACCTGATATGTTTTTCAATACTTAGGCCAAAGTTTGTTATTCATCTTTAACATCTTTAAAGCTGAATAATATATCAATAATGAAATAATCAACTATTTTGATAATTGTTTCAGCAATTTTTTAAGCAAAAACAAGTGAAAAAAAATTCAGATTCCTGCCTCAGAGATGTGAGGATTTTTTGCTTTTCTCTGTTTTATATCATTATAAACTTAATATCTTTGGGTTTTGTACTGGTGAAGGTGAAGATGTCACCTTGGACTTGGGAAGTTGGCATGATTTTTTTATTGTTGTTTGCCATTTCATAGTCTGAACGATAGATCAAAGAAATAATGGGCAGATTTATTGATATTAGAAAATAATTGTTAGCTGCAGCCCTAAACAATGTAACATCTGAATTATCGATCACAGTGGCACCTTGTGCATATTGAGTTGTTGCAACTCTAAATCAGAACAAATGGTGTCAGTCAAAGGCAAAAACAGACATTTAACTAGATAAGGTTACAAAATAAAATAAGAATAAATTAATAAAGGATACTGAGTTAGACAGCCTTATTTCCTCAGACATGTTGAGCTTGAACCCTGAACATGTTTATGAAGCAGTACACACACTCATATGGGCCGAAAAGGTCTGAAATATAGCAAAGAGCAAAACCATTAACATACATTAAACGTCGCCTTGAGATAAGATCTTGTTTTTACCATCTGTCCACCTCTGCCACCCTGTGTTATTTCTATAGGATCTGAGGTCAGGACCAGAAAGTCTTCATATTTACATTAGGAAGCAGCAGTACGCTTCTCGTCTCGCTGACTTATATCGGATAACTTCCTGGAAGCTCGCACTCATCTGTGGGTGAAGCAGAAGGGGCCCTCCCCGCCTGCATGACAAATGGTGAACACATGTGTTTATAGGTGGATCAATGGCAAGTGGTGGAGTCACAGTGTTGTGACTAACCAATGTTTATGCCAGAGATGTGACGCCCGCTTTAATAGTCAGTTTCACCTGCTCCGATGACCGTGGTGCAGCGCACTGAAGCAAACAAAAACACGACAACAGGAGCTAAGCCTCCCCCCCCACTGCATCACTTCAAAAGGATCTGCGTGTAGCTGCTAACCATTACAGCTAACAACCTGTTTGTTCAATATGATTAGGGGTGATGTTTTATGTCTCACATCAGTCATTATGTTTGAATTCTACTCTGGCTCATCTCTGACTCACTAGCAGTGGAGGGGCTACAGTTTAAAGGGGATCATGTTTTCTATTTCTATTGTCTGTATACTTACCTGCAGACAAGTTCTGCCCCATTAAAACTAAACCACAGTGAGAACAAGAGTTAAGAGTGTGAAAATGTGTCCAGCAGTTCCCTTTTGGGATCTTTGTGGTACCCAGACTTGCCGCACAAGATGATACTGTATGTGTTCATGTTTGTTTTTTCCACATACACAGTACTTTGCTCAGACTGCCTGTGATGATTACAGCTTGACCTTTTTATCAAGTATCAAGGTGTTAGTAATCCTAATTGACCTTCAAGTATAATTATTATTAGTATTTAGCACCTAATATTACCCACGTGTTTTGTTGACATTGGCTTTATTTTTTCATTGTTTAAGGTGTAAATGTAAATATTTTTCTGGCGTCAGACCTTATTAAAACTAAATATGTAGAAGATTAGTTAAGTGGTCATTTTTAACGTGACCACAGACTGGGAATTGCACCTGGGATGAAGATGACAAAAATTAAATAACCATCTTTCCGCTTGGTCTTCCATCCATCCATCCATCGTCAACCGCTTATCCTGTGTACAGGGTCGCAGGGCCGCTTGGTCTTAAAAATTAAAAAAATTATTTTAGGTAGGCCTATTACGTAGGTTTTAAAGATGTTTCGGTAGGTCTTAATGATGTTGCTATTCATTTAACACTATTTTTGTAGTTCTTTTTCTGTTGTTGTAGTCGCTGTAATAAAACTACAAATGTGACCAACGTTAAACACACTATTACATACACACCATTATGTGAATTAATTTACTTTGCAAGTCATTCTGGGACTTCAATTTTCATTCATACTTTTTTATGGACATGAAATACATCTTAAATTCATAATTGTCTTAAAAATTCCTAATTTTTACTTGTTGAAACCTGCAGATACCTTGATAAAGCATTGTTATTACAGTGTACGTTGACCCTGAGAGCTCAATGCACTGCAACTTAAAAAGCACATGCGAATAGTGAAAATGTATTACACCGTGTGTTTTGTTTATTTGTGCACTGTCACAGATACAGAACAAACTGTATGTGTAAGTCCTCAGTTGAAAATCATGTTCAGGGGTACATCCTGTAAAAGATTAGTCTACATCTGCAGTGAGGCTTCATGAAAGTGTGAATGTTTGAGCGTTTGTGTGGCTGAGCTGTTGACACACGTGAGATGTTTAGCAGAAATGAGCCTCTCTGTGTGTTTTAGAGAGCGGATGCAAGGTTTCTCTTGCACCTTTTCCTCCACCAGCCTACTGTATCTCTGCAAAGTGTGGCTTAAATATGAAGGTGGCTTTCACTGCCTTTTTTTTAATGTGTGTATAAGTGCACACGTTGGTTAATTGTGTGGTTGGTGAAACTGTAGGTTAGAATATTCTCAGTCTCATCTCCTTAACGGCCTCTCATATTTGGGAATGATTGCTTGTTAGTGTTATGTCAAATCTTTATTTCTGTCACAGAACAGTGCTGCTCTGATGACACGTTGTTAGCAGCTGTAATAATAATATTTTCTAATTGTTTCAGGTCCCCTAACACCACTACTGACAGTGCTAACATCTTTTTGTTTGCAGGAGCTGAAGCTTTGTAGTGTGAAATTATTGTTTTTTTTTACTTTTTGGTGACATTTTTGTGAATGAAACTTTCCCACAGACGGAACAGAACAGGTCGCCTTATATAGCAGTTTTATGATCAAATCTCACAAGCACGCACTTCTTCATGAACAGGTGGCATTCATGAGGCTGAAACAAGAGATTTCCAACAAATTTGTGCGGTTAAGAGGGTTTGGTGAATCTGAGGTGGAAGACTCATACGTGCAAAAGTTTAGAATAAGAATACAAAAAAACGGTCTTGCATGAGGCTCAGTGTCATTGCTGCTATAAACTTGTCCCTGATTTCTCAGAACCAGTACATTCAAACTGTAAGACAGTTGTAATTACAGTAATCAGCATTTCCTCATGGAAGCCTCTGCCAACCTTGATCAAGTTATTGGAATAAGCAGACATCCATGTCCGCTTCCCAGTGGGCGACGTTGACCTCTGGGGGTCACAATGGAACTTGTAGCAGCTTGTTGGTGGCGGGTGGTGATTGTGAGGTTGTAATTGTGCGACGGGCGTTGGTGGCTAATGGTCCTGACAGTGTACTTAGTACAATAGCCAGGGAGGCCTGGCCCGTAGTGAGAGATAACGATGTCTCTAGCAGAGAGTTTCACATGGGAACTGACTGAATAAGGCCGTGTAGGAAAGAGGAAGGCCAAAGATGTTTCAAGAAAGCCTCAAACCGGTAGCAGCCACAAAGTGGGCTTCCTGATTCCCACACTGAGCTACTGAAGGGTGAGGTGTTAATAATATGGGCCAAAGAAGAGGTACTAGAAAGATAAGTGAAACCGGAACTTTTTTTTGAGCTGTATTTGGAGGTTTAAACAGCTGAAGTTGCTGTTTCTTGTTTTCTGATAATCCTCACTATGTAGAATTTTTTTAAAAATCCAAATGTGCATGTAGATTTTAGTCCGATTAGGAATCCAGTTTAATCCACAACTCATCTTATTTCATCTAATATGAGCTAAAAGATGAGTTCATGAAGATTTAAAGCCAGCAGCGTTGTGGTTTCAAGCCTGCTGTTCCTCCGCAGTCTCATCTTCATTATAATAAAAAAATGTTGCCATTTTATTGCTGAAACACATGCAATAATTGTGGACAAACAAGACATCTGTGTTACTTATTTAAAAAATAAATGAAGTAGACAACAAACACTCTCCTCCGCCTCAGTATCTAACGTTAAGGTGTCTTTGAGCAAGGCACGTAATTCCTAATTGTATTTATGGAGTTTATATAGCCTAAAGTACAGGACTGTTGTTGTTCCCAGGAATTAAAAGTTTATTATATGAAGCAGCTGAAAAGGAGTATTCACGCTCAGTTAAGTCCTTCCTTGGATGAATAAAGGCTAAAGGAAAAAGACTGATGCATTTACTGAGGCAATTAGCCTTAAATGCCTCTCTCAGACGCAGAAGTGGCACACTCTGGGGCTTTTCCTATCTCCAAAATCTGTGGTTTTGAGTCGCTTTCCCCTTAGACCTTACTGGCCCTTTAGATAACTGTGCCCTGGAGCAGGGCACAAGCTGAGAAAAACCCATCAAGTTCAGATTGGTTTGAAAGACATCTGGCGTGGAGCTGGGGGGCTAATGCAATCCTGCATGGTAATTTGAGGTGCAGAAAGAAGTTCACCAGCATGTCATTCACCAAAGCCTTAACTTAGCATAAAGACTAGAAACAGGAGGAAACGTCTAGACTGGCTCTGTCCTGGACCACTAAAGCTCACTGATTAACATGCTATATCTCATTTGTTTAATCCGTAAGTTTAAAAACAAGTAGTGGGGGTTACGTGCCAAACTACTGCTTGACCACGAGCACCGACTTCCTGAAGTCTTGTAGTCACGTGAGGAAGCCTAGCAACCAGCAAAGACTCCAGGACCAGCCATAAAATCACAACTTGTATTTTTTACACTTTTTGTTTTTGATTAAACAAACAAGGCATAACAAGCTTTAGAGGTACCAGTGTGAGGCTAGTTAGCCATTTCCCCTGATTTCACCATGGACTGTATAAAAGAAGTGGTATTAATAACTATGACTTCACCCGTTGGTTTGTGGACTGCCGTTTTGAAGCTTTGAGTTCGGCAGTTTGTCCGTCACCATGTTGATTTTTTGCAACCAGGAACCCGACATGCGAGACTGTGGTGCTACTTAGCTTTGTTAGCTAGGTGCATCCGTAATTAACTTTAATTGTGATTTTAACCGGGATGCTAATTTTGGCTAGCTAAAAACAGGCTTAAAACAAAATGTAACAAAACAGCTGACTCCTAATAAGCTTTTTCAGCGGTACTGGTTAAATGTACACAGCTTGACAGTTCGCCATTTTAGTCACCTGTCAATCACAAGGTAGTCCCTCCCTAAATCATACTGTCTATATTCCTCAAAATTGGGCCATTATTTTGGCCTACTAAATGAACATCATGCAGTATTGAAGAAGACTTGAAAAGTTATACTTGAGACGAGGAGTCGCCCCCTACTGGCTGTTCAATAGAATGCCGGTTTGAGTTACTTCCGGGTGGCTTCACTTTTCAGACATGGAGGTTCCCGCTTGGTTTTCACCCTATATTAAGCTAAGCTAACCCACTTCTTCCTTTAGCTTCATATTTAAAATACAGAAATGAGTGGGATCTGTCTTCTTATATAACTCTTAACAAGAAAGCGAATAATCAGATTTCTCAAAATATCAGACTATTCCTTCTAGGTTTAATATAATTTATTAGACCGAAGGTAAAAGCTGCTGTTAAACTTTGCCTAAAGAGCTTCTGGTCTGTCTTTCTTCAGAACCTGATGGCCAAAGCGTTGTATGACAACATGCCAGAGTCCCCTGAGGAGCTGGCCTTCCGTAAAGGGGACATCCTAACGGTCATTGAGCAGAACACGGGAGGCCTGGAGGGCTGGTGGCTCTGCTCCCTGCACGGTCGCCAAGGCATCGCCCCTGGCAACCGCCTGAAGCTGCTGATCGGACCCATGTTCGAGGCCCAGTCACCGGTTGGCGCCGCTGCACAGTCCTCTCCTCAGAGCTCTGCCTATCCGCAGAAGGCTGGCTCGGGGGCTCAGGGGATCTACCAGGTGCCACCTTCTCTCCAGAGTCCACAGCAGCAGAGTCAGCAGAGCATCTACCAGGTTCCCCCTGGACAAGACATCTACCAAGTCCCACCAAGGAGTACTCTAGCTGCTGATAACACTCCGAGCAAGGTGAGGCAGAAAGAAAGGAAACTTAAATTTACATTTCTCTACTATTTTCATAATCAGTGACTCAGTGTTTGGTTGGAGGGAACAATTGTGGACTATTGGCACATTATTTGTCAATAAAATGTAAAAAGAGAACAAAGATAAAAAAGACAAAAGCAGCAAAGCCTCGCATTTAAAAGGCTCCAAAGGGTTTTGGATTCTATCCTTTATGTGATTAAATTTTCTCACATTCACACTCATTGTGTTTCAAACATAGTCATAAAGTAGTGGGTCACAGATTTTAAAAAACAAAATAGTATTCATTATTGATCATATATATACATGGTATAAATAGGGGGTGAAAGCATAATAAATAGAAAATGAGTGGGTTTAGAGAAAATGCAGACTGGTCTGTTCGCAGACCTCGATAGACAGTTCTTTTGGATCAGAGCGGATTTAAAGCAAAACATCAACTCTGCTGATGGGTGTGGCCTTTGCTGGCAAGTGTGGGTATTAGATGTGATAGGACATGGCATTTACACTGTGACCTGTTGTCCTGCCAGTTTGCCACGACTCTCATCAGTGTGATTGCACGCACAGAAAACAGGAGAGATTGTGGGTCTGCGATGCGAAATGTGGACAGGGTGTGCCGGGCCTGGCGCTTACCACAGAGCAGGGTAGTGTTTTTGTGCAGGGCTCCCATTTGGCTTTTCTTGTACATTGGCACACTGTGTGTAGCAGAGCCAGTCTAAGCCACAGAAGGGCAGCGAATATGGGAAGAACTTATGGAAAAGCAAACAGCACAGAGCTGTTTTTTGGATTTTGGTGGAGTCCAGCTGCCTGAAAGTAGTTTTTTCTGAATTTAAATGCTGTAAGCAGGGTTGCTGGCAAACCCATTACACCTGGCATGGTCTTTCACAGTATAGCTATATATACAATTGTCCAAGCAGTGTGTCCATTATGTATATTTCTTTATTTTATTGGCTGGATGGTATATGATTTAAAGTGTGTATCTCAGGATGCCCTAGAATAGTCTGTTGCTGCACACAGAAACAACCAGATACCTAGTGAGTCTCACATTTGTTCTGATATGCAGAGGAATTATCTGGACATATAATATTCTTAATTGTATGTTTATTCATTTATAACAGAGGAATTACAAGGATGAATGGGGCAGAAATATTGAAAATCAGGTGTCTGAAGAAATTAAAATGTTACCAAAATAAGTAACCTACAATTTAAAAATATAATAATATTATTATACATAAAAAAGAGGGTTAGCCAATTCAAAATTTGTCAAAACATTTACAATCCATAAAATTAAAAGGGGTGTGTGTGTGTGTGTGTGTGTGTGTGTGTGTGTGTGTGTGTGTGCGCCCAGATCAATATCACTGATTTTAGCTGGTTCAAAGTGAGACTGCATTACTTTTGAAAGAAGAATGAATAGATGTTCCCTTTTTACAAACAAAAAGTTTAATTCATAAGCAGTAAAACACGTTCTTAATCCATTAAATACACTCTCACTCTTGTCACTTATGGTAGATAATGTTAGCTGATGTTAGCTATCATAAGTGACTGAATGTTAGCCTGTGTTGGCTATTATTAGCTACCATTAGCTACTGTAAGCAACTGGTCATTACATTCTTCCATGGTACGTAATTGTAGCTTGTAAGTAACTGGATGTTACTTAATGTTAGCAAACATTAGCTAATGAGCTTATGCTAGCTGATGTTTGCAAAATTAAACTAAATATTGCTTCAAAACTAACATTCTGTCCTTTTTTATCCCGTAATTGTCATTTGTGTTCACTGTAGCCACATTTTTCAGCAAACAAGCGTGAGCAGAGTGATCCTTAATTCAGGGGCAGACGTGTGCTTAAACAGGAAGGAAGGATTTTCCTGTGTATTCAACCGTTTAACTAGTTCTAGCACCTTAGACCAGATCATTCCCCCAGGAGACTGATCGTAATTACATGCTGGATGAGCTTTTGATATCCTAAGGGGGTTTTTGGTTTTAAAGAAATCAGCTTCAGCCATCATTGAAATGAGCTATGGTGTGTATTTTAGTAAGTAAATAGGCAGCAGGCGCCGAAGGCTTAGAGGACTTTGTGTGATTCACTGTGTGATAAAGTCAGTCGGAGCCAGGAGGGTGAGCGAAAAGACCTGCCAATCAACCTGCACACATTAACACATCAGCCCCGTCAACAAGCACCTCTCTTTTCCACTAACAGGCCTCAAGGCTTAACTGAGGAATGGTATTAAAAAAGGCTTTGGTGATAACATGGAAAATTAAATGTGCTTCTAATGAGACTACGTTTTGTGCTGTAATCTTGTTATTGGAGAGATTAAATTGAAACTTGGATGTTTAACTTTCCCACCAATCTGTGGTTATCAAAGTGGTGCAATTCTCAGTGGTTGTTCCTGTCTATTAAATAGAAAGATTTTGACTGTGTGTTATATTTACGTCCATGTGTGTCATTGTATTACAGGAGTACAAACAAGGCTCTGTTGTTTTCCAGTGACGTCTGACTGTTGGACAGAAGCGCCATCAGTCTCTGTGGCCGCAGTTGGTCCCGTTAAAGCCAAACAGCCATAGCTGTAGTGAAAACTGAACGATTTCAGGGAAAGTGTTCTGGCTCAGAGAGTGGAAGCTGAAGGAGTTATTCTGGGCATCCGGGGTTCAAAAAGTCCCCTTCATGTTTTGCATAGACTTCAGTTTTAGCTCTGTGGTATAAAGTCAAATGTATAAAAAGGCAAAGAGAGAAGTCAACTACGACTTCCTAGGAGCATTTTGGTAAGAAACATCCAAACACATTCAGTGAGCAAAGCTAACAGTTATGTTTTGTAGAAAACTCATGATGCATTAATTAGTATTAGACTGTTCACTTTTAAATTCTGGGTCAACTATTTCTTCGTCAACAAATAGTTCTCCTCTAACATACTGTGCTTTATTATATTATTATTATTATTATTATTATTATTATTATATCTTGCATTTATGAATAATATTTCATCTTAACTCTTGAATATTGATATTATATAAATATACTGAATTTTTAAAACATAATAGCTACAGTAACCCAAAACTAAAGTCAAGTTAACCTGAAAACATCCTTATTTTAACCTAATGTGTATTTTTCTTTTTTAAAACTGCTTTTTGGGAACAAATCTAATCCTCTAAAATCCCAATGATACCTGAAAACATAAAGTATCTTTGTATCTACTTCTCTATAACAACAGCGGCAAAGATTCAGAACTTAGAGCTTTTTGTTTTACCAAACCGATGGGGGGGAAAAAACAATATTTCTCAAAGCTAAAATAATTCAAACTGACTGCCATAATATCAACCAGCAGCTCCTTCCACTTTGAAACTCTATAAGCTCAGTTCACTGCATCATAATATTTGTGGAGATGAATTTTGTTGTTGACGTGAAATCCAAACCCTGACCTTTGCTCTTCAAAACACCAAACTCAGTCTTGTTTACTACTGCGTGTCTTTGTGAAGCAGTATTGATGACAGGCTGCGAGCGTTGACTCATGCCGCGTGCGGTGTGATGTGCTGAAGGCCAATGGAGCTGAAGGGGAAACCGCCATTTTCTTGTTGTCAAGTGTAAACGTGAATTTAAACAACACACATGCTCGCTTCCCAAATGATTATGGACACTACTGCAGGCTTCCTAGACTGATAGTCCCCTCTCAAATTACTCTAAAGCCCCTCGCAGTGAAAGGTTCCTGCTTGTCCTTCACCATGTGTGCATAGAGTCGTGTCTCATCTGCACATATCCTCCAGAATGTGTCCTCGGGTTTGATTGCCAACCCCACAGTGCAAATCCAGATTGGCGACTGGTTATTTTCTCTTCATGTGGTGTGGGACTCGGGTATATAAAGGCACACTGAGGTTTGGCACTCTCTGACTCTCTGACTGTTTGGTTTGATGCTGTGGCCTTGTCCTTGGGTGACCCCCCCCCCTTTAGGCCTCCGAGCTGGGACCTTGTGGGACAGATGCCTGGAGCTCTCGGCCACACAAAGAGGCCCCTCACATGGAGGCCAGGAGAAGAAGCCTTGTACCTCCTTTTTATCATTCTGTCCTCAGAGACCTATCTTTCATCTCAGTCTGCTGCTCTGGATTTCCAGCTCTGAAAGGTGTGCCTGTTTCACTCCCTCAGATTCTCCTCAGTGTTCTTGTTTCCTCTGTGCTTCCCCTCTGACTCAGGCGCTGAGGTCACGGTGTTCAAAGATGGGTTGGGTTCAGAGTTCAAAGATCTCCGCCGAGCTTCTTATCTACTCCAACCAGACGGCCTTTTCATTCCTCACTTCCTGGCTCATGAGGTCTGCTCCTTGTATGGGCATTTCCTCCATTCACTTTGTCCATAGATCCAATCTATTCATTGGTGCTATAGAGAGGTAACAAAAGGATTATTAAACTCCCACACAACTCAAGGAAGTGCTCTGATAACTGGCTGCAAGGGTGTGCCATCTACCTTGATAAAAGTCCACTTCTGGAAGTAACCAGGTTATGTGTAATGAATGGTTGTTTGTTTGCTTCTGCCATATTTTCTCTGCCTAATCATGCGCACGACAGTCGCAGCACCAGATAAGTGAGTTATTTCTTCCTGGAGCAAGCCACCTCCTTGAGACGCCTGTCTGCTCGCCATTGTCGCAGTTGTGATGAATCGCTGGCCCATGAGGTTTGACCGAGGGGGCAAGGTCATAAATCAGTTGTGCCAGAAGTAGTCTGTGCATAGTGAGAGGACTTTCTCCCTTTGAAAGTTTAAAGCAGAGAATGTGATAAAGTAGCAGAAGCAGGAGGACAGAAGACAGGAAATGCTTTGCTGAAAGTTGACATTTTTTACCCATTCTAGCAGCATGGCTTTAGAGACTCTCCAAAACCCAAAGAGATTCAGTCATGTAATAGAAGACAAGAAAAACCAGCAAATATTCACAATTCAAAGCCCATATAGTGACTTTTTTGGCGTTTTTGATGGTTAGCCGGTCGCTTGGTCACTCCACCGCCTTGGTCTAGACTGAAATATCTCTACAACTGTTGGATTGCCATGACATTTTGTACAGACTTTCATGGTGCCCAGAGGATGAAGCCTTCTGACTTTGTGAACCTTTGACTTTTTCTCTAATGCCACCATGAGGTTCACATTTGTGTTTTTCAGTGAAATGTCTTCACACCTCTTGGATGGATTGCCATGAAATTTGGTGCAGACATTTATGTTACCCTCAGGATGAATAATAATAACTCTGGTGATCCCCTGACTATTCATCTAGCCCCATTATCAGGAATTTAAATTTTGAAGAAATACCTGCAAAACAGATACCATTCCCATAAGCCTCAACTGTTCCTAATTAGCAAATGTTAAAGCGCTGGTAAACATTATACCTTCTAAACATTAGCATGTTAGCATTATCATTGTGAGTATGTTTGCATGCTAGCATGGCAGTAGACTCTTAATGGCCTTTCATTTCACATCATCCCCTTTTACTTCGAGGATCGTCTCGTGATATTGTTTTCTTAGAAAGTAAACTCTGAGTGTCTGACACATCATTTAACATTACTTCTCTTCAGATAATCATGTCACCGGATTAGGAAGCTGCTTTGATCAGAGAGGATGAAAAATGATCCTTATTAGTACTAAAATCAGTGTGTTCTCTTTTAATGCTCCTCATTAAGCCCGCTGTCTGTTTGGGTTTAGCCACTTGGACGTGTTATGGAGGCAGCTGAAAGCCTCATAGGATTCACGAGTTAATTATCTGCATTAATTAGTTTGCCACTTTAATAGGCTGGTGCAGCTCCAAGTGGCTGAGGGGAACATTATTGAGCAGTTCTGAGGAGCGAGGAAAATAATGGCCACTGCAAGAGACGTCTTTGTACTGTGATTCAGCAAAGCAGAAAAGGGCAGGTTACTACAGAGCAGAAACACACCCTACATTTAGGAGATGCAGTAACATACAAAATAGCACTCTTCCCAATATATGACTGATAGCATGGTTAGATTGGTACAGCTGGTGATCCCTTGGGTGACACCCACTAAAAGGTGAGCCTACATGCAGAGTGCTGACAGAGCTAAAGGTAGAAACCTGGGACAGGTCGACTTTGTCAGCATCCAGATAGATGGGGAAGAGTACAAGAAAGGTGATGAGGAGGTGTGAATAGGACATGGGTGGATGAAATTCAATAGAGTGCCACTTCAGCGTCAGTGTCATTGTGACTTTATTGTATCAGCAGACCTTTGGTGAAAAGCCTTGTTAGGCTTGTTGATTTATGTCAGCAGGCTATTAGCAGGGGGAAGTGGTTGTGTGTGTGTGTGTGTGTGTGTGTGTGTGTGTGTGTGTGTAACCAATGAAAAGGTGTGAAATGATGATTTCCTGGGAAATTTTGCCACACACAGATGCCATATCTCACCCAAGGGCAATAGTGCAGAAATAAAACATGCAAGGGCTGGGCAATATGGCTGAAACATTATAATGATATTAAAAAGTGATGATCACCAGTCTTCCAAATGATATTCCTAATGGAATTGGATTCACGTAATTTCAAACCTTTCAGTGACAAGTGGGAGTTGCTATAGTTACTTCCCCACTTATTTATCCAGTAAGAAGCGAAATTTGTTAGATTTTACTTAAAGCTTACACAGAATGATTTATTTATTTAGTGTATGTAAGGCAAGTCGAGTTGTATTTGTGTTGCTCCTTTCAACGAGTGCTTTACATAAGACATAAGGACATTAAAAGTTACAGTGCAGTGCAAGATATTTTACATGTAGATTTAAAATTCGTGAGAGTTGTTGCAAACCTCAAG
Organism: Micropterus dolomieu; assembly: GCF_021292245.1. Taxonomy (NCBI): domain Eukaryota; kingdom Metazoa; phylum Chordata; class Actinopteri; order Centrarchiformes; family Centrarchidae; genus Micropterus; species Micropterus dolomieu. The sequence continues at coordinate 8,824,820 of NC_060158.1, forward strand.
TTTTGTGGAGGGTTCTTGCAGATATGTGGTTTCTTGCGTAACCCCAATTCTCAGAATAGCGTGAGTAGCACGTCTCAGAGACATCAAAACCAACGCTATGAATTAGAGCATAATGCTGCTTCTACATGTTAAGTTTTGACTTTGGGTACAGTAAGCAGACCAGTTCATCAAAAAGAAATATATTTTGCTTTATTAACCAGTGGAAATATTATTTAACAAACAGGAAGCCAGTACAAAGATTTAAGACCTAGAACAATAACATCACATCATCACAATCAGACTGTGCTGAAAGTTGAGAAGCAATAATCATTATTATCGTTAAGCTTTACAGCATACACTAAATATTTTCAATCTCTAAGAGAGAATATAACAACCCCATGAGGTAATTGTTGATGTTATGACGACACTTCTCAAATGACTCTGAAGTAAAACTGCAGTCCTGAAGTCCTACCTGCCAAAACCTGAGCCTGCCAGGATGCTAAGTAAACACGGTATTGCTGAAAGAGCCATGACTCACTCACCATAACACATAGGAGCGTTAAAAAGGCATCTATTTAGCTCCTCAGGGCACTAGTTTAAACCTGATCCCTCTTTAGTGACTCCATTTGCTCTGCCTCCTCCGTGAAGGAATCCTAAGAGCCCATCACCTGAGTGGGAGCAAATGTTTGCTCAATCGCTTCGGCCCTTCATGATGTCATCTCTCTCTGAAAGAGCTGCCACCGCCATGCAAGCGCCAACCTCATTGGACGCGGTAAATGTTTACCCACCAGCAATTACAGCAGCGCCAGAGCAGCCTCGGAGCAACAGCCTGCTGGGTAAACACAGGGCGGAGATGGGAAATAAATGAGCAATGCGCATCTGGCAGTGGCTGAGAGGAGCCACTGATGGGACGAGTGCTATTCAGAGCAATGAGATGTACCTGTGGAAAAAGGTCAGTGAGGTCTTTGACAGACACCTCGCTGCCATCTGCATGTGACAGCTGAATCCAGACACCCACACCTTATCGTCAGCACACAGGCTCAACCTGCAGGGATGACAGCCTGGCTAAAGTGACCTTTCACCAAGCATCACTTTGTAGCTACTAAGACTTGCTCTCTATGTGCTGTGTCTGGTTACATGCTCTGCCTTTTTTATATTCTAAGACATTCTTACTTTGCAAACAATAAAAATAAAATAAATAAAAGTTAGTAAGGCAGCTCTCAGGCCTTGTGAATAAAGCTAAAGCTGCTAAGGCACATTATTGTTGAAATTTTGTCATAATTTGCACTCTTTCTCCGACTCATAACTCAGTCAAATCTGGACACATAGGCATGATGCACATATTTTTAGATTCAGTGTGACGTACACTTTCTAATGATATTAATATATCTGTCCATCACAAATAAAAATCCATAAATACACTTAGAAATTATAGAAAAAGCAGTCCTTATACCCCAGAAGTTGCCTGACAATCATCACATTACTAAGTTCTCCTCCCTAGTAATCTAGAGATAGTTGTCTGTACACCTATGGGTACACTGCATTACAGGAACTGCTACCAATTATTATTATTATAATTTGTTTTTGTCTTTATTTTTTTTTTACATTAATAGGGGCCTTTTAAAAACCCTGATCTAGATCATATGAACAAATTACCCAACTATGAACATTTCACAGTACTACACATCCAGATGCTACATCCATGAACAAATGACAATAACGTGGTTTCCATCACTGCACTGTGTATACTATAAAGTAGACCGAATATCTTTTTCTTAAGTGTGCTAGGGACAAGAGCGTGACAAGAACCAAAAGCAGCGAAGCTATTTATTCCTCTGCTGGTTTATTCCAAAGCCTGGTCTGACGCGTTTAAAGACCACGGTGTGTGTTTCAGCTCTGACCCCACAGGCCCTGTTGGGGATGATGTATGCAGGAACAGGAATGCCAACAATGAGCACCTTAAATCACCACGGGCTTGTTCAGATTGGTCTTATGAGAACCATATGCACTACTGTTAAGTCAGACTCACGGCCTAGATGAATGGCATTCCTTTCCATACTAGGCGACGTACTCTCATTTTCCGTTCCTCTCACTTTCTCCGTCTGTTACCTTTTTTCATAAATCTCTTTTACAACCCTCCCCCCTCCTCCTCCTCTTCATCTCTGCTGCTTCCTCAGAAACATTAATCCCATTCTGAGTTGGCTGAGGCTACGGCTCCTACTGCTCACACTCCGATAAATGTCTCCACAGTACAAGAGATGGTATTAGGATATTAACTCTGCTATACTGCGACTCATGAGTGGATAGTGGGACTAAAGTCTTATACCTCAATGATGATTTTCCTCTCTGCCAGGAAGCCATGAGTATGGTTCCTATTTTCGAGCTCTATTAATGAACCCTGCTCTCTCCAGTGTGGCGATAGTGGTGCGTGGGGGCAGGAAAGGAGTACTGGGCTCAGTGAAGGACATTCCCAACATTCCTCTGTCTGTCTGACACAGCAAGGAGGTCTGTGGCTCTGCTTTTAGGAGGGTGTCTGGCAGAGGGGGGGAGGGGGGATGGAAACACTGGGATTAGGAGGTGTGGAGGGACTGATTAGCACTGACGGGAAAGAGGAGGGAAAAGGTGATAAAAAATTAACAGGGGCAAAAATGTCACGGCATAGGTGAAACCAACAGAATGTGTTTTTGTTTTTTTTCCCAAGCAGTAATCACATACTTTTTCTGCACCACAGTGTAAAATATTTTAAAGGTGTATTAAATTCTACAGCAAAAAATTCCTGGGTTTATAACAGGACTGTTCATCAATGCCAATGACCCAATGATGACTTCAACAGATTCTTCCTGGATTTAAAAACTCACAATCTAGCCAGTACTACGATAAAAGTCCTTCTCGAATACCCTTTCAATCATAAATCATCTTCCATTCAGATGAAGTCCTTGCTGGCTAAAAAGCATAGGTTTAAAATGCCTTATTGTTTTCAGAAAGTACTGCTGAAGTTTTACTTTTGCTCATTTTATTGCTCAACTGAACTGCATTAGTTTTATGTTTTATTTAGTTTTTATTAGTTGAACTGCATGCTGTCTGTTTTCTAGTAGTGCCCGCCCATCCATCCATCCATCCATCCATCCATCCATCCATACCCACTTAACCCGCTTATGCAGGGTTGCGGGCAAGTAGAGCCCTTGGTTGAAATATCATCAGTTTTTAGTTATGTATTCACAGTTTTCTATTGCTCTAAATAGTTTAGCTTTTAGGCTCCTGTTATAAAATAAAAGTAGAATTTCTAACTAATAAAAAGCATTGCTTAATTCACTACACTCAGAGGTTTTGCTGCTAATACAGCCCTATACACATTTCCAGTGTCAGGATTTGTTGCTTTACTCTGTTTATATCACTGTAAATTGATTATCTTTGGTTTTTGGGCTGTTGGTCGGGAAGAAAAGGCACATCAAAGACTTCACCTTGGGCCATTATTTGCTTATTTCTGACATTTTACCTGTGCATTTTACTTACAAAACAAGTAATCTTTTAATTGGAAAAATAATCGATAATGAAAATAATTGTTAGTTACAGCCCTGTTAAAGTAAAATGGTCCCAGGTCAGACTCTTTGCTCTGCAGCTCCAGGTTTCTGTTTATCTCTTGGTTTCCTGGGTTCTTTACAAATATCCTGAAACAGGGAGGATGTTGATGCGTGTCTGTTGCCAGAACATATGTGCCTCAACTGTAATCACGTACTGTCCCTGGTTCACTCGAGGACTGGGAATGAAGATAGGCAAAAACAACGGAGCGAGGACACATGTACAGCTGGGTGGCAGGAGGAGTGTGTTTTGTAATTTGTGATGTCTTGAGCACTGCTGTTTCCCAGGTGTCGTTCTTTAGACAGCAGCTCTGATTGTCTGTCTCTCCCCCTGCTGTGATCGGACAGGTGGTGACCCCGACCAGAGTGGGACAGTCCTACACCTACAGCCCAGGCCAGCACAACCAGCAGGACGTCTATGATGTCCCACCCACTAGATCACAGGGGGTAAGTGTGCAGTTTACCAGTATGACCTAATGAAGTCTAATGTAAATCTAACAATTTGAAGCACCACCATTGTACATTGTGACTGGGATTCAAGTGAGATTTTGGCTAAAATGTACTATTGCATATATTCTAAAATGTATTGCAACGTCAGTTTTCTTAATTTTAATGGATCATACCAGAGTTTTGCATATTTTTCCCATTTACAACAAATCTCACATACTTTACATTACAGTTAACCATACTGCCAAACATGGTGCTATGTTTAAAATAAATTTAACACGTTTCCTACCTTTTTCAGGCATCCACGTGTATCCATTAATATCTGTATATTAAAAAGAAACTCTGTCAGATTCTTTAAACTTCCTGCGGTCGTGAAATCCATCACATTCTACATATATTTATATCAAATTTGCATAATAACATTAAACATAATGCAGGCTTGAGGTTGGCTGTGGTGGATTACACAACTCACAGAAAAGTAATCCAAATGATGTTCCTACCAAACAGACATGAATGGAAGGCAATAGCTGCCTAGAACAAAAAAAAGTGTATAGCATGCAAACCCACTAGTATAGGTCTTAAATGGCCTTAAATGGTCTTAAAAGCCTAAATGGTTTCTGTGTTGTATTTTTGATCAAATCAGTTTTAGTTTCGGTGATAAACAAATGAGGAACATGTTACTTAATATGCACCTTTGCTCTAATCCTCTATGGTTAAAAATGAATCATTCAAACAAACATCTGAAGTCAACATAGCAAGAATAGTTAGAGACAAATACAGTAGGAGATCAGAGAAAACAGCTTGTTTGATGTTTAGCAAGTTCCGTATTTTAATCTACTAAATATCCTGTTCTCTGCAGTGGCGGTATTTTCTCAGAAATGATCCTTGACAGTTTTGCTCTGTCGTCTTGTCTTAAACTGATCATCTTCAGTATGTTAGTTTCACTCGCTAGTTTTATGGTATATTGCATTATTTAGAAGCAAAACAAGGGGAGCTTCTACAAAATAAAAGGCTGCAATTTACCTTTCTCAAGTACAATCAGTGACATTTTTTAAAGAACAAATTAGTTCTTGGTGAACTCATACTTTACATTTCATGTGAGGTTTAACCCTCTTATGTTTCTTTCATGTTTCAGGTGTACGATATTCCACCTGGTCAGATGTATCCGAGCGCCAGAAACCAAGGAGTCTACGATGTTCCTCCGTCTCAAGTGGACCCCAGGACACAAGGAGTTTATGACATACCTCCCTCATCACAAGGGGTAACAGAACATTTCTTTAAGTAGTTGAATCTACTATCTCCCACCACAATGAGACGGCACATCAGTCAGACACTCCATTTATTTCAGCCAAACAAAGGAAGTGGTAGCTGCTTATGGCCAGAAAATGTTATTTTATGTTTATTGATACAGTTCCTAGTATTTCTCTTAATTGTCTGTAATAAATGAATACGTCAAACATCATATTTATGACATTCTTGTGGCAGCACTAAATGAAAGCTTTGCCTGCCAGCTGAGTTTAACCAAAACTCCATGAGTATGGTTCTGTGTCTGAACTCTATGGCAAGGAGAAAAAAATTCAAGGACATAACTCTTCTCTTTCCAGGCCCTCTAAAATTTCATCCGACTTCCAGACCCGACCAGGCAGAGCGCCATCAGTTTGTTTGTAATAACCTGAAATATGCTGGGACCTGTTATTTGCGTCGTTCTTAATTACAGTTTGGGCAGCCCTGTCTAGCTGTAAAGAGTGCATTTCAAGGCTGATGGAAATCACTTACAGGCCACCATTTTATTCACCCCACTGCTCTCCCATCATGCTCTGTGCCATGAATGTCAGGCTCTGTCAAGTTAGTGGGAGGTTAAAGCTTTGTTGTAAGCCTGACTCTGCATGAGCAGAAGGAATCAAAGACAGAGACTTTCAAATATAGTCTCTACCCAACCCAGAAGATTTTTCACTTCCTCTATTTCAAACTGTAGTACAAACTTGTGAAAAACAGCTGACATTTTTAGTGCATTCTCGAGCACTCAGCGGGTTGCAGTTAACTTGTTCCAGTAAGCTGATTTCTTAAATGTCATGTGAACGTTAAAACTGTGTCTCCTAATAGGGGTAAGGGATTTAAGAAACCTGATGTGCACAGGGAGATTTTCTCCTGGAGAATTCAGATTTCTTGTGCATGACAAAGACTGCAAACAGGGAAAGTAACAGAGAGCAGAGAGACTTTATGAATGGAGAGATAATTACATGGAGTAGTGTATCCTTTATTTATTTAAAATAATTCACTCCAAAGTCCAGCTAAAACTGTAGCCTCCAAACTCAAAAGCAGCCTCTAGAAGTCTAAATAACTCAGTTTCCACCACTGAACGTTTGACTATTTGTCAAATTCAGACACAGACACACTGTGAGGGAATGCTCTGTTGGTCTGTGGCTTCTGTCCCTTCTACAGTTAGAATAAGAAAGCTATGGAAATCTGATTACTGATGGATTTCAATAACCAGGTTATTACATGTATGTAAACTTATTACTGCATAACCTAACTTCTCTGATTAACCTGGGTACTTACGAACATTGAGTTCCTGATGTGCAAGGGAAAATAGTGTGTTGTTTGGTACAAACCTAAACACGAACATACTGTCTGATAAAAAACAGGAGCTACAGAAAGTTTTACTTGTGTCCCTGAAGAGAAGAAACTTTGTTTGTGATTAAGGTGAAATTATAGATAAAGTCCTTTTCTTGTTTTATTGCTCAGAATGATGATGATTTGAGGGATCTTTTTAGTCAAATTAATGTCTGATGACTTCTTGAATGATGAAGGATTATAAGAAACTTGAGTTGTGTTTTAGAAATGGAACCATTTTGTGGGGCTGATTTTATTTGTACAGAGTGGGACAGGAGACACAGTTCTTTGTTTGTGACATTTTTTGTGACAGTTTTCACATGTCTGACAAGTGTTTCACCACCGTACACTGATTGTGCTGCATGGTTGTAAATTTTCACTGGATGTAAACCTAATGATTGTCTTCGCTTGCAGGTCTACTCAGTGCCTCCATGCAGGACCAACACCGCCCTGCAGGAGGGAAACTACGATTTCCCGCAGCCTCTCAAACACAAACAGGAAGGTATCTACGACGTACCGCCACCTGTCGTCACCAAGCCCACACAGAGCCCCCAGTCGCATTACGATTTCCCCCCCAGTGTGGAGCCTCCTGCCCATCACAAACACCAAAATACCAACGGAAACGAAGGCATTTACGACGTACCTCCACCCACCCTTCTTTCAGGGGCAGGGTCTCAGAGAGACATATACGACATCCCTCGGGGCATGCAGCCCCCCCAGCACAGAACTTCGCCCGCTGACAGAGACGGAAGCAAAGGCATCTACGACATCCCTGCTCAGGATGCTCGGGCAGTAGCAGACATGACGGACGGCGTGAACCGTCTGTCGATCTCCAGCACCGGCAGTACACGCAGCAGCATGTCCACCTCCTCGTCCTCCACGGGCTCCAGCACCGAGGGCCGCCTCGCTCTGGATGTGGACGCTGCTGTCCAGAGGTTGTACCGCCTGCAGCAGGCCGTGGAGGCCTCAGTCGGGGGGTTACATTCAATGGCAGCATCCCCTCACTGGAGGACCTTTCCCTTCATGGAGCGCCACGCTAATGACGTCCGCACAGTGCTAGACAGGGTCCGGGCTGCTCTGGGGGACTTTGTTGTGTTTGGTAGAGGGGCTGCAGTAAACGCCACAGCTCTATCAGACTCCAGCCTGCACTGTAAGCTGAGAAGGCAGCTGGGACGCCTGGAGGATTCACAGCAGATCCTCCTGCAGATCTACCAAGTCCTGGAGAACTGCAGCTGGGCTCTGAACACCCTAGCGTCATCTGGCAAGCAGCACAACAAGAGCGACGACCTGGATCGCTTCGTCATGGTCTCCAGGACTGTTCCCGATGACACCAAGCAGCTGGCCTCCACCATAGGCAGCAATGCTGAGCTGCTGTTTCTGCGGACACACATGGACGGGTCTTTCTCCATCGGAAACGCACCTGATGAGAACACGATCCGCCCGCTCACCTCCCCCTCCTCTGATAACGACAACTACAGAGGCAAGGCCAAGCCCTTCCCTGTGCCCTCCAGCCAAGACAAAGACAACATGAACAACAGCGAGAAGTGTGTGAAGAGCTGGATGGAGGACTATGATTACGTGCATCTGCAGGTAAACCCTTAGAGTGAGAGAAGTCTGGGCTAAAAAGATTGAAATCATGTTGAAGCCCTTATGTGTAGTCTTTTAATGGGATCATTGCAACTTAAAAATGATCCAGAGGCTCGAAGTTTTTTGTTGAAAAAAAGTTGTTGCTTTTTTTTCTCCATTTGGGTAATTTGTGTACAACTAGGTGTTACCATAGTCAAGAAAGGCTTTAATAAACGGCCTGTCTTGTTTCTGTGAGAAAACCTTCGATTCTTACAAAAATAGTTTTTTTATCATGAGGCAGTATTTCATCTTATATTCACAACAACTGTCAAGTTAAGTCAATTTAATAAGTACAGCCCATACATAGCCACTAAATTGAAGATTTAATGTTACAAATGGCCTTCAATCTCCAATCCGTAACTCAGGTTTTTTTTAGGATTCCAAGTTTGATAACCTACCCTCAGACCCTTTATTTGCTTTATTTCCACTGATGTTATACTACAGAAAGTATGTCTAATTAATTTAGGATGCATCAAAAGGTCAAACCTGGGCATTTCTCAGCTACTTGTCTTCTTCCACAGGGCAAAGACGACTTTGAACGTCAGCAGAAGGAGCTGTTGGATAAAGAAAACATTATCAAGCAGAGTCAAGTGCAGCTAGGCCAGGAACAGGTGAGACTTTCACTTTCTCTGCATGATTCTATATTATCAGTCATAAATATTTATTTATTCATACCGTACCATCACTTACACACAGCTGTTGACCTTTTGGGTCTCCTGGGTGCAGAGAGTTTGCAAGACAAATGTCAGGCCAGAGGGAATCGAACATTTGGAGGCTTTTTTTGCAGCCAGATGGCTCCTCAGAGCCATAGAAAATAACTCAACTGAGAGATTAGCCCTGAAAACACGTTTTCTACATCAGATTCTTATAATGAGCATTGCGGTTCTACATGAACACAGTTTTCTGCCGAAGTTGGAACAGTTTGGGGTGTTTCAAGAGAGAAATCTGTCTGTGCTCTCCTCCCACTGGTTTCAAGCGCAGCGTTTATCAACATTTAATTCAGAATGTAATGACAATTGTGGGTTTGTTTGCTTATGTTTGCCGGACTATTATTTTCTTGATTAATCAACTTATCATTTAGTCTGTAAAAGAACCTCTCACAGCCTGAAGCGATGCCCTTATCTTATTGCTTGTTTTATTCGACCAGGAGTCCAAAACCAAAAACCATATATGATAAAAACAAACAGCAAATCCTCATGAACGAGAAGCTGGAAAAGAGCAAAAAATTTGGCTTTTTTCTTAAAAAATTACAAATGTTTAAAAAATGGACTAATCAGTTAATTTTTGCGGCTCTAGTTTTTGTGTGTCGTATAGCAAGGGGCAGAGTTTTAATCTTAAATGCACTAACCTCACACAATGACTTCAGTAATCAGAAGGATGTGGTAAATGTTAACAGCTCGGAAAATAATCTTGTCACCCTTCACAGATCAATCAGTTCAAGAAGCTGGAGCAGGAAGTGATTAAACCCGTGGAGAACGACATCTCACAGTGGATCTCACACCAACACTCGGGCATAACCTCTGCCTCCCCCTCGGACTCGTCCTCCTCCCTGTCCCCCTCCACCCCTGTTTGTGCCCGGGACCGCCAGCTGCTCACATTCTACTCCGAGCAGTGTGAGCAGCACTTCGTCACGCTCCTCAGCGCTGTGGACGCCTTCTTCGGCTGCGTCAGCACCGGGCAGCCTCCTCGCATCTTCGTGGCACACAGCAAGTTCGTCATCCTCAGCGCCCACAAACTGGTCTTCATCGGAGACACTCTGTCCAGGCAGGCCTCAGCTCCTGAGGTCGCCAACAGGGTGATGAACTCCAGCAACGTGCTGTGTGACTTGTTAAAGACGGTGGTGGCTGCGACTAAAACGGCCGCCCTGAACTACCCGAACACGGCTGCCATCCAGGAGATGGTGGACAGAGTCACTGATCTCTCACACCACGCACAACAGTTCAAAGAACAGTTGTTGCAATTGGCCAATTTGTGATTTTCGGCCACGTTGCTCCAGTACATTTCACCACACTCCATGTGTACATTAATTTAGCATAAATATATATATTTACAGTATATATATATTGCTTTTCATCTTTAAGCTTGTTTTGGATCTTGTAAATAGTCTGTTCTGTAAATATTTGCTCTATTTTTGTGTAGATTGTTTTATATAATGGTATGAATATATATGTAGCTGCAGTATTGGTGTCTCTGTAGGATTATGTAGATGATTTTCATAACATTCCTGTCGTATATTATGAAGCACCTTATGAGATGTCCTGTTTTATTTCATTTTTACCTGTAGAATGTTGTTGATGTCTTACTGCTGGGTGTGACAGTAAATCTCCTTGTAAATCTTGTTAATGTCGATGTTATGTGTGGGGAGCTCTCCACAAAGTAAAGGATTGTTCCTAACCATGTGACTGTGTCGTTCAATTTCTCTTGGCATATCAGATTTGTTATAGTAAAAGAGAAACGTCAAAGAGAGGAAGAAGAGCGTAAAATAAGTCAGAGGAAAGCATTATGTGTGTTATAGTTTTACATTAATGGACAAAATTTAAAACTTAGCTTCGACGTGGTACATCTTATGGAATTTAAATAAAATGGGGTTTTGAAAGCCAATATTAATTGTGTTGGACTAACTCCACAAGACAATAATATTTATTTTCTATAAATATTGATCATTTTCATGCCAAAATGTAATCCCTCTCAGAAATGTGTAAATGTCAGCGTGATCACTATTTTATACACCATATAGCCAATTATGGGACACTGACATTCAAAATAATATAAAGTTAATATATAGCCTTTTGTGCCATAGCTTGAAGACCACTGGATGCAGTTGAAAGCTCTATAAAAACAAACGGCACAATATTTATGTTTGAGAAAGTGGAGATGGTAGTTTGACAACAAAAAAACAAAACAAAAAAACAAAATCTCAAATGGTCTATATACAAGCTTTTTTCTGGAGCTTTCAACTGTTTCTCATGTTTTCTTTGTTGTCATGTCAAGCTGCAGCAAAACAAAAACTAATTAGCTATTACTTTAAAAAAAATTATAAACTTTCACATTATATATAATATTTATGTTTTTTTGATTCAGTGACGGAAAAATAAATATGTAGTTTATGGAGCTTTCAGTCACATCTCATGGTCTCCAGTGGTAGAAGGTCTTTGCTCGGTTTTCATGTGAAGCTCTGAGGAGGGGAAAGCTAGTAAGTGGATATTGAGTTCAGATTTCTTTTTTCAAACTACTATTTCCAGTTAAGAATGACTTTCATGCCCACTTATAAAGCGTGTATATTTAGTTTTTACAGGGCTTTCAACTGCATCTCATGGTATTCATCAGCTAGAGTTCACTAAGTCATGTCAGCTTCTGGCTAACAAAAAGCTAACAAGTGGACCTTGAGTTAGGTATTCGAGAATTAACTTTAATTTAACTTAAAAATATAAATCAAATAGATTTAGTTTTTCTGGAGCTTTTAACCTCATGATCTTCATCCACAGATATTGTTTGCTTGGTGTAATGTTAATTAAGTTCCAGTAAAAAAATCTTGAGACGTCTTTTATTTTTTTGTCAAACTACCATTTAAAAGCTCAATTATGACTTTCACGCTCACATATAAAGCATGTAGATTTAGTTTTTCCTGAGCTTTCAACCACATCTCAAAGTTTTCATCAGTTAACAGAGTTAACTCAAGTGGACTTGAGTTAGGTTTTTTTTTTGTCAAGCTATTATTTCCAAGATTGAATTTTAAAGGTCAAATATAAATTGAATATGTTATTTGTTTTTCCAGAGCTCAAAACTGCTGCTCAGGGTCTTCATCCACTGATGAAGGTCAAGAATGACCATTCACACTGAAATATAAATCTTGTAAAATTAAAATCTCTTTAAGATAAAGTGACGGCAACATTTCAGTGGTTAATTTCTCCAAAACATGACTTTTAAAAATTTTTATGTAACTGTGGTAACCCAATGTCTTGTCAAACTCAATCACATCCTCGTGGACCCCTGCAGGATATTTTTGATTTCAAGTCATATCTAATCAGAGTTATCTCTAATCTGAAAAAGGGGTCAGTTGAAGACGGGGGCTGAAAGCAGGACAGGGCTGCTGAATCAGGTGCTTGTGCTGAGCATTTCTTCACTTTGCATGCCGAACATTAGATATGACACAGAGAGATTAATGGGAGGGCAAGTAAAGGACTAAACGCTGCTACACATGTTCTCTGGACCGTGAGAAACATGTTTTTCTGGGTGACCCTATCAGCTGCAACACATTTTCTCTGGTTCAAAGTGTGGTGAACTGATAAAATGTCGGAGAGTCTTGGGAGCATAAAGTTAGAGGTTTGGGTGTTTACGACTACAGAAACTAACAGAAGGATACAACTAAAAACAGAGTTTGTGTTTTCCTCATCATTACCTGCCCCTCTTTCCTCTCTTTCATTATAATCTGAGTGAAATATAGTCTCTCCCTGTGGAGAATCTGTTTTATACTTAGATTGATGGGACTGTGTGAAGAAAGAGGTGCCCATGACCACAGTCAGACTTCCAAACCCCCCACATTCAGCTCCCAATCAGAAAATCTCATTAAAAATCCTTTGAGCTCACACAGGCTGGCACTTACAAGCAATCTAGCTGTTTTTATTATTCACTGCATTCCCCTCTGTGCTCTCCAGGGAGATGAGAAAGAAAGGAATTTGCAATGACTTTAAAAGGGTTCCCATTTAACCCAAAACTGCAGATAGACATTGTAAATCAGGAGATGTCAGGTCCATATTATAAGTCTGTCTTCTGCTAATGTGTTCTGCAAAGAGAGCAGAAACTACAGAAGCAGTGATGTTGAGAACAAAGGGTATCATGTTTTCAGGCTGGCCACTAACAGATAGAAAGGTGTAATGCCTACATTTTATCCTTTTTAGGCTGATTATTTTATCCAAAAAATAATTTCATAGGGAGGTAGGGAAAATAAATAAGTCAATTTAGTTTTAGCTTAAGCTAAATAAGCTAGCCGTGGCTCAACAGATACCTTACATTAGATATAGCTCTATTTGTTTTGCTGTTTTTTCTTTTGCATCTCAGGACATCTTGTGGTCCTAAACAAGTGAGAAAATAGCTTTTGGCTGATAAATGCTTGAGACCTGGGGAGAGATTGATGCATCAATGAGTTATTTTAGTCCTGGCAGGTCTAATACATCAATTCAGGCCAGAACACACAGTCCTGGACTCAAAAGCAGCAGCCGCAGCTTCTGTGTGTGTGTCACCAGGGGCAGCGCGCCAAACATCTCATAAATGTCTTTGGTTTACCACAATTGCACAACTACGCAAGGTGGTGCAGAGACAGAGAGCTGAAGCTGCGTTTTGCACAATCCCCTGGAGCAGTTGTCTTCAAGCTCCCCGATGACATACCGTCTAGTCGAGAGGAGAAACAGCAAACAGGTGTTGGGCTGCTGAGATGGAAATTTGCAGTGATATACAAGAGCAGGAGCAATCAAGAGGTCAGCTGCTCACCTGTCGAGTGTTGAGTGAACAAACAGTGAAAGGTCATCAGAGAGGTAAATGTGCAGTACCTAGAGCCAACAACAGGAGCAGGGAGCCTGCTCTTGCTGTATCATACAGTCTATGTGCTGTATATATACAGAGAGTTAGAGGAGCACTGGAGAGTCTATGTCATTTCCTTGGCTTACCACAATCATTTCCTGTAAAGTATTTGCAGGCTCTGAAATTACAGCTTCGTAGCTCAGCAGGCCCTCCTTTTCTCAAAAAGAAAAAAATATATATAAAGGCCCCAGCTGCAGGCAGAAATACAGTCAACCAGATCAGAAGGAGAGGTGGCATCATTAGTATGAATGAAACTACGAGTGAAGGTTTGCCTCAAAGTCAATTTACTGTAAGGGTGGTTTCTTAATTTTCTGCATCTGTTTTCCAGCAGATGATGAATGCATAATATCTGGACGAGTGGGTGCTCAAAATCTGAGTCATACCACAGTGAAATGTGGCAATTACTGCACTTTAAATATTTCTTCTTTTATATTTCTTCTATAATATAAGGTAATCTTTATGCAGAAAGCCTCATTCCAAAATAACATGTATTTTTTATGATTTTTTTTTACCATGCATTCACGTATCACTTTAATGTTGCAGCTAGTAAAAGTATACTGTTAATAAAACATCAGAATGTATTTGTTTATCACATTTTCACTTTATCTGTGAAGTAACTAGAGCTTTCACATATATCTAGGAGTGAAAAGTACATTATTTCCAACACTCTTTCCATCACTGTGTCCTTGGTGCTTTTTTGGTTCTAAAACTGCAAATATAAAGCTGTAACTGCAGATAAAGGATAAGTTTGCGTTGCAATTGTGAGTGAAAATATCATTTAAGTTAAAAGAGCTGACTTACACAGAAAAGGGTCCAAAAATACCACAAGCTCTGAGGAAATTCAATACATTTGAACTTTGTGTTAGTCGTATATTTAACTTTACTGCTTTACCCTTCTGTTTCTCAAGCTTTCCAGTTTTATAAATACATTTTATCCTTTAGTTGACACTATGCTTCATGTTTGCAGTCACTGCATTGTATCAAGTACAAACTGGAATAAGGAATAAGCTAATGATCCTTGAGGCTGAAGTGGATTAAGCCTTGTCAGACTAAAATCGTCTTTCAAAGCTACACTGGCTCAAACCAGATTATATTTACAGTAGATTAATTCACTGCATTGAGTTCTGGGACATTAATTCATGGCAGTAATTTAAAATCAGCCAACATGACTAAAAGGGCGCAGAGAGACGGGTTAGCAGAGGAGCTCACTTGGGGTCAGGACAAGTGTTTTTATGTTAGTATTTGTTTTATTTTTGTTAAGTTTTAGCATCTTTTTTTATTTGTGAATTCCTCTCAAAAATAAAACAGCTGCACTTTTTATTCCAGAGTATTAAGGGAAAACTTCATGAATCCTTCACTGATGTAAACTAGGCATTTATTAATAATATTTCTATTTGTTAGAACATTTTCCTTTTTTTGTCTTCACATTTGAATGGTCCAGTTGAAACACATCTTTAAAAAGTGAACGGACTTTATTCTTTATCCACATGGATTCTTAATCACAAATTCTGAACAGACCAAAGTGATAAAACATCTAAAGCAACTATCTTGCTCAATTGTGAGAAAGAGTTTTCCTTCCAGCTCTGGCGCTGTCTTCTATCATTGCAATATTGCCACCTTGTGTTCAACTCTAGCATGTCAGGGACACTGAAAGTAACTGTTAACACTTCAGACAGAGTTCATCAAGTACATGACACAAGCTTGTGCACAAAGTCTGCCTGCAAAAACATATCTGATACCAAAGTTACTAGGTTACTAGGTCCCACTGGTGGAGGAAGTACTCAGATCTTTTACTTGAGTAAAAGTAGCAATACTACTTTACTTTACCAAAAGTAAAAAGTGCTTTTTATTGAGAATGGCCCATTTCGGAATAATATGTATTATATATTATTGGATTACAATTATTGAGGGAGGGGCATAGAGCCGTAGCTTGTGATTTTACCCCAGGGATCAATAGATCAAAAGTTTTATCTTAACCAAGAATAATTTATAATAATTTATTTGCTGATTATATTTTGTATTATTAATCTGAATCTGCAAAGTACCTTAAGTTATAAAATAATTGTCATGGAGTAGAAAAGTACCTCTGAACTGGAGAAGAGGAGAATTATGGAGTAGAATAAAATGGGAACACTAAGTCAAAATTGAAGTGAAGTACAGAACTTGGTACATAGTTGTTTCCACCACTGAGGTTAGCGCGTTGGCTGTTTGGGTCAGAAAGCGGTCAAAAGTTGTATCTGAATGCCTTCTCGATTATTTACTTCATCGGTTAATCTTATGATTATTTTCTCGATTAATTGTTAAATAAAACATCAGTCCAAAACCCAAAATTATTCAATTTACTGCAAAGTCAAGGTGCGGGAAAGCTCATCAGAGAAGCTTAAACCAGAGAACCGTTTTAAATAAAATGACAATCGATTATCAAAATAGTTGAAGTAATTTTCCTGTCAACTGACTAATACGTTGACAGGAAATCGGGTGAGCTGAGTCAGTGAACTCCTTTGAGTTTCTTCTTGAAATTAACTTTATCAAAGAACCGATCCTGATTTTACCTGACTTATGTACTTGAATTCCTTAGTTTCACGTTTTTATCCATTTACCCGATGGTTTAATTATTTATTTTTCTGCATTGTGAAAGGGATTTTAGAAAGTGTTCTGTATACAATTATATCAGCTCTAATGAAAATGAATTTCCAGATGGCTAATACATGGGTATTTTCACGTGTATATAAAATGAGGCAGTTTATGAAGTATTTTGTATGTTTATTACACAGGGGAATTTATAGCTAATAAAAAAAAAGTACTTTGAACCATCAATCACATCTCCTCCAGAATGACGTTTTCCTCAAACACTTTTCCACTAAAAGGAGGTCAGGCCTCAACATATTTATGGCGTTAATTATTTGAAGCTACTGCTCCACTGAAGAAGAAGAAGAAAAATCACTGCTGATAAAAAGGTGCAAGAGTTACATGAGTTAAACCTGGAGGGAGAATATTACATATGTGTTGACTGAGCTCTGGTCAGCGTAGATTTTCCATGTGATGGAAAACAAGCTAGCAAGTTGTCTGAGCAAAAAGGAGGCCACGTAACAAACAGTGGGTGCCATGTAGACAGGCAGCGGTGCAGACACAGGCATGGGGAAAGAAAGAGGGCTCACACACCTCCCAGGCAGCAGGAGCCTCGTTTCTTTGCTCCTAGACATCAGCCAACACTGTGGAGAGCCGCTTCTTAACACCAACAGTCCTTGAAACTTTCTACTGACTCTTCAAGTATAAATCTATAATTAATAAAAAAAAAAATAAAAAAAACCAGGGGGAGGTGAAGGAGAAGTTACAAGAAAAAGGTCACGTTTTACACAACTGGAATGAAGCCGTGTCATTTGGGCCATTACCTACATGTAATAATACGTAGAGTGTACTGTGCAAGAAACAACAAGATGACAGCATAAACATTCCTTTCATTGCACTTTGCTACGCTTTAAAGAAAATAAAAACTGTCAGGTGTCCAAGTCACTGTTTCAGAGTCAGTTGTTGACATGATGTAGATGAGAAAATGTTTAAGTTATCTTCCTTGTTTGTTCAGAGTACAACTTTCTTCTGTTAAAAACACTAGATTAAAACATGCACATAAGAGAATTAACACATCTCTTTGTGTGATGGAGCATCTTTATGCTCCATATAGGTGGCAGGAAGCAGCATGGCCACTCATGAAAGCTGGCCATCACTATTGCAGGATAACAGGAGCCCCAGACTCCGGTACATATATGACTGTACATAATTAAACATATGAACAGACAAAGAAATGGACAGTAATGCAAGTGAATGGCTTTTCCCTTTGAAACCAGGAGGTCTGCCTGGTCAGTTTAAAGTGTCCTGGTGAAGAGGAGGGCTGACTACTGAGTGTCCACAAGGTCCTTGTGTAGTGTAGAGCACAGGGTGAGTGGGAAATGTCTGTGATGGTCACACACACGACGTTTGTAGAGGGCTGACGAGTAGACGTGAAGGATACACAGTGGCTGTCTGGATCATCTATGAAGTACTTTCCGGAGAGGCGACTCTTTGGCGTGCGGTCCTAGGCCGATTTCTTGTTGGGGCGTTAACTGTGCGTTCACTCTTGGTTTCGGACGGCTGCGTTTCGGCCTGTGGGGTGCCAGCGTCCCCGACAAGTTCACGCAGGAACTTGAACTTGGACAAGAAGAGCTGCCAGACTACATACCAACCTGTGGAGTAGAGAAGGGAAATAGATATTTACAGGCATAATAAAAAGGCAGCCAGAAATTACTCCTTACTGGATATGTTGAACAAAATTTAAAAGTATTATACGTAATATTTGTCTATACTGATGTTACTCATTAGTTTATACTTTCATAGAAATTAGTGTGTTTATAGTTTTTTTCTTTTATATAATACAAGCAATGAGATAATAATGTCTGGCTACATGGGTGGGAAATTAAATTGCAACTTGGATAATTTCGGTATTTTTAAACCCTATTTTCAAATATCAAAATAAGGTCATTTTAGGTACAAAAACTCTTGGAGTCCGAGCAGTACTTTTCCATGATGTTGTCTGTAGAGCTGCAATGAAATGATGATTAATCCATTAGTTACGATTGATTACTATTAAATGAATCGCCAAATATTTTTATAATTCATTAATCACTTTTAGTCCTTTTCTTTCCAAATTCTCTGATTTCAGCTTTTCAAATGTGAGTATTTCTCCTCTACAACAACAATCTGAATAAATTTGAGTTGTGGACAAAAGACATTTGAGGACGTCACCTTGGTCTTTGCGAAACACTGATCTTTTTCTGCCGTAATTTTGACAAGCACAATTTCCCCAAAGGAATATGTTGCGTCTGCCGGCTGAAGCCATCTACTGCATGGATTCCAAAACATTTTGTCCCCACTAGTTATTTCGACAACAAAATATGTGAAAATAGGGCAGAGGTTTAAAAATATCTACATTATCTTTTAAAAATATACTTTGTTTGTTCAACGGACAGAATATGTTTTCATCCAGATGGACCAAGCAGCTGTGGTGGAATGTAAGCAAGTACATTACATTTGCTCAAGTACTATACTTTACATGCATATTACCACTTAATTGTACTTCATACTTTACTCCACTAAATTTCAGAAGAAAATATTGCACCTTTTATTCCCCTACAGTTATCATTACTTTTTAAATGAATATTTTAAATACAAAGCAAGTGATCAGTTTCTAAAATAAGATTAAATGTTATAGATTAAACAACCCAACGGTTTATATAGTCGAAATTAGCTCCACCTCAACCATTAAGTAATTAACTTATATTTGGCTGAAAGTACTTTAGTAACATTTTGAATGCATAACTTGGACTTATATGGAGTATTGCTACTTTTACTTTAGTAAATTATTTGAAAACTTCTTCAACCACTGCAAATGTGTGTTTGAGGACTCTGGAAATACTTTCAAAACAAGTTTCTTTTCACATTCTCCCCCTTTCCCTGCTGGCTCAGGTGTGGCCAGTCAGTCTGTCCAAGAAAAAGCTGAGCAGGTGTGGGCCTGAGTTATAAACCTGCAGGCTTGAGGAGAGGAGCAGTAAAGGAGCAGCCATGTTTATGTTCTGACCTCTGCCAGACTCCTCCTCTCCGCATGATAAAAATAGAAACCCCTTGCTGTAATCGAAACTTGCCGGTCAAAGACATTTAATACACTCTGACCTGCCTTACAATGCAACTTTATAGAAACAAGTGGACATTTAGGGGCAAACTGTTTCAACTGTTCCTATTATAAGTTTACCATCCAGCTTATTTTCTTTAGCTATTAATGTTGCCTCACTGATTTGTTAAAACCAATCCTATCAAAACCGCTGAAGCAGTCAAAAATGGCTCAGCGAGTTATGTAAGGTTATTTTTCTTTAAACTCACCAAACAGCATGAAGAGCAGCGCACAGACAAGTGTGGCCACAATGACCAGCAGTGTGAGCCCGACACTCTGCCACATCTTTCAGCTGGGACACCTGGTAGCGACGACAGCATAAGAGGAGATGGATGATGCGGACAGGAACTGTAGTGTTGGGTGTTAGGTTAGCCGCCCGGCAGCTGAGTCAAGACGAGGGAGAGAGAGAAACAAACAGCAGCAGCACACATCTCAAACTCACACCAGCTTGTTTGCTAGCGTGTGGCTAAGCTAGTTAGCTAGCAGCAAATGGAGCCGCAGTACTTTAATAACCAGCCGAGGTGAGGGGCTGTAACATTAGCTAACGGTAGCGGGTCACAGCGGGGTAAAGTCTTTCTTCTGTGTGCTACATAATTTCAATGTGTGTTTGCTAGTTCTCACAGAGGAGCAGCTACAGTAAATCAGCGTCATGAAACCGACTCAAACTGCTCGCTTCTTCTTCTACTTCTTTTATTTGGCAGACTGGCATCCAACTTAAATGGTGCATTACCGCCACCTACTGTACTGGATACAAAAAAAATAAGCAGAAAAACAAAACAAACAATAATGATATCATTTCTGCCACTCCTGTGTCCTTTAATAACCTAATTAAAAGTGCACTAATGTCATTTAATGACTTTCCCGGTAAGTCCCTCTCTAAATTCAAGAGGCTCTTGAAAACCCCTCTCTTCAAAGAACACTTCCTCTTCTAACACCTCATGCACTTCGTGTGCTCTAATTCTTCCATCTCCTTACAGTTCTCTTATTGCGCTATTCGTTAACTCTTGCTTCTTTCCCTAGGTATTTACCCCATTGATGCTGTATGCGCTGTTAGCTCTAACTAGTATTTATTGTCACTAGTAGATCTCCTACTTTATAGACGCTTTGTTGATGCTTGTATGTTGTTCCTCAAATGTAAGTCACTTTGGATAAAAGCGTCTGCCAAATGAGTAAATGTAAGTTTAAATTGTCATTATGAATATATCTGCTGATTATTTTCTCCAGTAATCGATTGATGGTTCGTCCCAATAACCCAGAGCCCAAAGTGATACCTTCATAATGCTTGTTTTTGTCCAACCAACAGTCTGAACCTTAACATTATTAACAATACATTCAAATTATTAAAATAAGTAAAAGGAAAAGCAGCAAATCTTCACATTTGTGAAGTTAGAACAATGAAATGTTTTTCCATGAAAAACAGTTGAAACAATTAATCGTTTCAGCTGTTTTTACTTATATAAACTGTTGTGTCATGTAAGTTATTCAAAACATCACATTTTTTAAACTCTCCATATGTTTTGTGTGTAAGAAGCTTAATTTGTAAAGGAACAACTGAAGCTGTTAATATAAATAGGGCAGACCGGGTACGGTTGTAACAACACCAGTTCCACCAAATAGAGATAAGATAGGAGTTATGTGATCATTTCAGTATTTACCTGCTTCCTCCCCTATTAGGCACGGTGGTTATCAAGTCTGGAAAGAGGTGCATTTAGAATATAAAGAGAACAAAATGATTTTGAGTTAAAGTAAAGTTTTTAACCAAAACTATTTTTTGTTTAGTATCTATACTATTGCAGATATAATTGTTTGACTTATATTAGATTGAAATGTAGTTTCTTAGGCAACATGTGATGCATTTTTTCCTTTCTAATTTCAAACCACTATGGTAACACAGCTAGCTAAACATTGGCTGACAGGGGTGGGGTGTGTCATGGGTGCGCTGAGTGCAGGCTGAGGACTGAGGTGTGGACCCAAATGCAGACGTAGGCGAGGCGGTTGCAGTTCAAACAAAAGATTTTATTAAACAAGTACAGTAGGCTTACACTGGGAGCTCAGTGGCAATGGTCCAAACAAAACTTACTCCAAACAAAAACATAATCCATAGGGAACAAATCCTAAACAAAGGAATAAGGTACAAACCACGGATTAATCCACAAGTGCCGGTACAGGACGGAACACTCAACACAGACGCAAGGACGTGACAAAGACTGAAGACACAAGCAGGCATATATACACACACAGGGACTAACGAGCGGGGCGGGAGCAACACAAGTGAGGGGGATCAGGACTAATGAGACACAGGCAGGCAGAGAGACAGCAGGCCATAGGGAAACTAATAATAACCAGGAACAAAACAGAGAATAAATAACTGAACATAAGCAGACAGATCACTAAAACTACAACTAAGGTTTTGGTGCTCCTCCTTGGGGGTGCTTGACTGGGGGGGGCTGGGCCCCTGTCCGGGGATGAAATCGGCCTCGGGGGCTGCTGTCACTGGCTGCACTGTAGGGAGGGATGCCTCTGGCTGGGCTGGGGGACCGTTGGCCTGGTTCTCCCGCGTTATCGCTCCCTGGCGGTAGCGAGCTTCCCGGCACGGCTTTCTGCTGTTCTTCCTTGGGGCGGGGTACAGCTTCCCCCTGGACATGCGGTCTGGGGTCCTTTGCGCTTTGGGGGGTCGCAGGGTGTCCTGGCTTCTGGGGGTGGGGGT
>NC_060158.1:8847147-8849200 GCF_021292245.1 Micropterus dolomieu
GTTGCTTTCTGCAATTGGTGTTTCCCACAGCTTTTCCCTGTTGTCCCCACCCTCCATCCCCCTTTCCCCCTTCTCTTGCAGGTGTTGTCCTTTCTCTGTGCTGTCTGTTTGTGCCCCCCCATCCCCGTGTCTGCCCCCCTGTCCGGCTGGTGACAAATCAATACATAATTAAATAAATAATAAAACAGACAAAGGAGTATTTTAATACTCTCTTGTTAAAGTAAAATCTGTCTGGCACAATATGGTATCCAGGTCATTATACTCTATACCAGGCTGCTGGGCAGGACAGGTTTAAAAAAAAAAAAAAAAAAAAAAAAAAAAAAAAAAAAACTACAACTAACAGGGAAAACAGACTGAACTAAGATTAAACAGAACGCAGAGCAAACACGGACAAAATAATATCGAAGTACACGGGACCAGGAGTAGACACTTTGACACGGATAAGAATGGAGGATATAACTAGAATACGAGACAAGACAGATACTAAGAAAACTTAAACATGGGAATGAACAAAGGACTAGACTTAGCTACAAAACCCTAAACATGACAGATCAAATACAGCTATAGAAACACAGAATCCAAAAACAGACTAAAACAGGAAAGAAATGAACACAAAACCACACTCCTAACAGGGTGGATTGTAACACTTCTTTAAAAAGCGTTGCAACCATCCCCTATACATACAACTAGGGACTTTCTGTCTGGGCCCACCAAACCCGCACTCCAGGGTTACCAGCATTAATTTGTCAGCACTGTGACCAGTACTCCCCATTCACATGTTGTACACATGTTGGCGTGTGTATCGTCACTTGACCTTTTCCATATTCGGTCTCCGCCAGTGGAGAGCGTAGAAAAGTGTATGGGCAGCTTGTGAGAAGTGCCTGTGCGTAGGAAAAAGTTCCAGTACGCCAAATAGTAAAATATAGAAGTGCTGGTATACGTACCCATGAATACCGGCCCACTTCAAGCACTGACTGTGACTCTGAATAAGAATATACACACACTGACACACACACACACACCCTCTTTTTAGTTAGACCTAAGGATGTACAGAAATGTTCTTTAAATAATTACATTTTAGTAGTATGTATTAAGTAAACTTAGTATGTATGTTTATTCTATAGATAAATTTACATACACATACTGTACATGCGCGACTCATCAAACAAAGTCTGTTGCAGCAAGAGAAAAATATTGTTCTTTTATATAACTAGCATATCATATAGTGTGGCATCTATTTTTGATTCTTTTGTGTGATTGTTACAACCTACCCCGCTATTGGTATAGGTTGTAATAAGGGAACACAACGCATTTGACGTCAACTCACGAGGTCTGTGATATTCTTGTAGAGGATTGAATTGGTGCCATTTGTAGTGAACAAATGTGGATACTTTGTATACAAATTTGAGAACTCTAGCTAAAAGATCCAGTGAGTTATAGTTACTGAAGCAAAAAGTGACCGGGTATAGTGTCAACTATACCCGGTCTCCCCTAATACACACTGCTCAAAAAAATAAAGGGAACACTTAAACAACACAATGTAACTCCAACTCAATCACACTCCTGTGAAATCAAACTGTCCACTTAGGAAGCAACACTGATTGACAATCAATTTCACATGCTGTTGTGCAAATGGAATAGACAACAGGTGGGAATTATAGGCAATTAGCAAGACACCCCCAATAAAGGAGTGGTTCTGCAGGTGGTGACCACAGACCACTTCTCAGTTCCCATGCTTCCTGGCTGATGTTTTGGTCACTTTTGAATGCTGGCGGTGCTTTCACTCTAGTGGTAGCATGAGACGAAGTCTACAACCCAAACAAGTGGCTCAGGTAGTGCAGCTCATCCAGGATGGCACATCAATGCGAGCTGTGGCAAGAAGGTTTGCTGTGTCTGTCAGCGTAGTGTCCAGAGCATGGAGGCGCTACCAGGAGACAGGCCAGTACATCGGCAGTAGACGTGGAGGAGGCCGTAGGAGGGCAACAACCCAGCAGCAGGACCGCTACCTCTGCCTTTGTGCAAGGAGGAGCAGGAGGAGCACTGCCAGAGCCCT
>NC_060158.1:8849300-8923640 GCF_021292245.1 Micropterus dolomieu
GAAATGGCTTTCTTCTTGCCACTCTTCCATAAAGGCCAGATTTGTGCAGTATACGACTGATTGTTGTCCTATGGACAGAGTCTCCCACCTCAGCTGTAGATCTCTGCAGTTCATCCAGAGTGATCATGGGCCTCTTGGCTGCATCTCTGATCAGTCTTCTCCTTGTATGAGCTGAAAGTTTAGAGGGACGGCCGGGTCTTCGTAGATTTGCAGTGGTCTGATACTCCTTCCATTTCAATATTATCGCTTGCACAGTGCTCCTTGGGATGTTTAAAGCTTGGGAAATCTTTTTGTATCCAAATCCGGCTTTAAACTTCTCCACAACAGTATCTCGGACCTGCCTGGTGTGTTCCTTGTTCTTCATGATGCTCTCTGCGCTTTAAACGGACCTCTGAGACTATCACAGAGCAGGTGCATTTATACGGAGACATGATTTCACACAGGTGGATTCTATTTATCATCATTAGTCATTTAGGTCAACATTGGATCATTCAGAGATCCTCACTGACCTTCTGGAGAGAGTTTGCTGCATTGAAAGTAAAGGGACTGAATAATTTTGCACGCCCAATTTTTCAGTTTTTTATTTGTTAAAAAAGTTTGAAATATCCAATAAATTTCGTTCCACTTCATGATTGTGTCCCACTTGTTGTTGGTTCTTCACAAAAAATTACAGTTTTATATCTTTATGTTTGAAGCCTGCAATGTGGCAAAAGGTCGAAAAGTTCAAGGGGGCCGAATACTTTCGCAAGGCACTGTATATTGCAGCAAATATCAGCAGGTAATATCCATGTAGACAGCTACACTTTAGGGCCTCTCTTGCTGAGAGTTAGATGAGAAGTTTGACACCACACTCATGTCTTCAGGTCAAGCCATTTATCCTCGCAGAAACTCTGGAAACAGGAGGAGAAAGCTAAACCGGCTGTGTCCAAACTTAACAAAACCTGTCTACCAGCACTTCTAAAGCTTACTAATTAACACACTATAGTATTTGTTTTAAACAATTGTGTTTAAAAGGGTTTTTGCGCTGGACTATTTAATGACTGAGAACAGTGACTTCCTGGAGAGTCATCACTGTGAAATTGCCAGTCAAGCAGCAAAGACAGCTAACTATGCTAAGCTAAGCTAACTGGCTTCTGGCTATGAGTTCATATTTACTGTATATGTGAGTGTTACATAAAATACAATGAACCCCATCCAAAACTTTTGAGATGAACTGGAATGAGCCAGCTCTTTAAATCTCCCTAAATCATTACCCAATCTCACTAATGCTCTTGTGGGTTCCAACATTTTGTGGAAAGCTACCCCAGGAGAGCAAAGGATGTTATAGCAACATTTATAACATTTTTTGGATGTTTTACAATCACTTATGGGTGAAATGTTACAGAGTCCACATACTTTGTTTAGGTTACTTCATGCATGTGGCCATAGTATTTTTATAAATTGCAATGTAATCGGTTTCTTTGGCATTACATTCATATTAGCATCTATTGTTATTGTCACAACTCTTCAGTAGATTTTGTTGTCTTTTTCCAGAAATTCAGCATTTACACATACAGTACAGCTCTGTTCTCCTTCTGTGGTTGGTTGCACTGTGCTGTTGCATCATCCTTATCCTGGCCAATAAGCCGGTCTCTGGCCTCTGCTGATCCTCTTCCTGACCACCTGTTGCATCTTAGTGCAACAGGTTATCTGCAGAAGCATGATTAGATAAGACTTAGCATGGACAATGTGTTCCCAGAGGCAATTCACAACAGGAACAGTCAGATAATGTCTTTGAAATGACCTGAGTGCTTTTGATCTGCAAGGGGCTGAACTTCTTCTAACGCCTACTTCTATACTTGTCAGCTTTCAGGAGTTAATCTCGTCTTTGTCTTTGCAAGATGTCTGTGAGAACTCTCCCCCTGGTTTTCATTAATCTTGGTGGAGAGATGCTTTACATACTGGACCAACGGCTGCAGGCTCACAACACATCTGAGGACAATTCAGAGAAAGGTAGAGGTAGCTAGAGAACTGACAGGTTTGGTAGGTGTGTACGTGTTTAGCCTCCAGTCGGTTTATAAACGTGCATCTCATATTGCTCACGTGCAACACCCCAAATAACAAGTCTATCTACTTTGTTTTCTTTCTTTGGGAAACCTAACTCGAATGCAGGAGTGTGGTCAGAAAATGACAGAAAAAGAGGTATCCATACCATACTTGTGCATATTATTGTTTAGTCAGCTCCTTCTGCCCCGTAGTGTCTACTATTAGCGTGAGATACATTAGTAGCGCTAGAATTTACTGCCCTAAATCAGTGATTCTCAAACAATTTCACATGAATGACCCCTAAACTGACACAAATCAGACCACCCCTATTTGAAAAGAGTTTGTCCCAGGATTGCCCATCTGATAGGATTTTGACTTTTATTACACAAAGTGAATGAAACCCATGACAAAAATATTTTCTGTCACTGTGTTATGGATGTAATTATAGTGAAAATAAATGATTCCCCTTTTTGCTGGGGACCCCCTGAAACCCACTCAAGGACCCCTGGGAGTCCCCGGGTCCCCACTTTGAGAACCACTGTCCTAATTTTAATTCCCACCAAAATGAAAACCTCAAACCATTTTTTCTCCACTGCTTCATTACTGTTCTCTGTCTCTGTAAAGCAGTCTAGCCCAATGAGGACAACCAGCTAGACCAGAAACATTGTACTAGAGTTGTATATCAAGCTCTGTGTTATTTTGTGCTGTAGACCTAACATTTCCATTAACCATACATTAACCACCTTTCTGTTTTCGTCTATTGCCCAATTTATAGTTCTGAATGACATAGTTGGGACCATGTTTAGTAAAGCCTTTATGGATGAACTTCTCAAACCTCAGCAGCTGTATTCTCACAGGACAATGAAAACAGTGCTAACTCGATTAGCGCACGCCTCCATCATGAGGTTGAACCCGGCCAGCATGGACAGGGTATGTACAAGATAACATAAAGAGATGCTAAATATTTGGGGGAAAGTCCGTGCTCACATTAAGGGCATGTCTGAGTCAAGTCACAAGTGTTCATAGGAAAGTTGTCATGCAAGTCATTCGGATCTCTGAATGTTGACAATTAAAATTACATGACATTTAAACATTTTTCTTTTGAAGAAGTGTAAATAGTGGTTTTTACATGTTTATGACCAAGTCCTTGTTTCCAGCATTTTACCAGGTTAAATCTCGAAGGCTGTTTATGTTTTGCTACTTGAGAAAGATGTACGAAACATGGTGAGATAGGGGGCAAAGAAGTGGTTTGTTTGATTGCAGGGGTGTTCTTATGTTCATATCTTCTTTCTTTCTTTCCTCCTGTAGCTTTATGAGCTGATGGTCATGGCCTTCAAATATCAGGTCTTCCTTTGTCCACGGCCAAAAGACTTGCTGCTCATCTCTTACAATCACATAGACACCATCAGGGAACTTGTAAAAGACACTCCTGTGGTCGTACATCAAGTGGAAGAGACACATAGGAAGATCATTGAGGTATATTGACAGCTGTTATTAAATCAACCTTAAATTATGATATTCCATTACTGAATGCTCCTTGTTGAAATGTCACATATACTACATATACAGTGTATAGTACATCCTATGCAAGTTAGTCCAGATTCCATCTGTCAGATTTCAGTGCCTATTTATAAATCTTGTGTGACCTGTTTTTGTTCCTCTTGTAGGTTTACTCACCTTTATCAGAGGGTGAATTCCAGCTTCTTAGACAAACACTGCTCATATTTCTTCAAGACATGCATGTTCGCGTGAGTCCTCTGCTTTTTACTCATCCCTCCATACGAGTGAGATGAAAATTGTAATTATTTTTCATTTCCTCCCCTTAGGTGTCACTTTTCCTCAAAAATCTAGTCCAGAAACCCAACGGACGTTTTGCTCTGTCGACATCAGGCCCAGTTCCTCATGGGACAGATGTTCCAGGGCTTATTAGGTAGGCAGCTGAGCAACAACATGGTACTAAACTTGTTGTGATAGAAATCTATTCCACTAGCATTTAATATTTACAGCAGAATGTTAAATGTTTAACCACACTAGCAGCTAGGCTTGAGGGGTGAAAGTGTTGGTCATTCCTTTAATTTGTTCCAGACTGAAATTTTGTGACAAGATATTATAGCCATAAAAAATGGTGCAGACATTAAATGTCCCAGAGGATGAATCCCAATGACTTTGGTGATCCGCTTAATTTTATCAAGCACCACCAAATGTTTAAAGAATTCAATTAACTGGTGAAATACTGTATATCTACCAGATAGAGTGAAACAAAATTTGCAAAGACATTCATGCTGCCCTAAGGATGAATTTAATGACTTTGGGGATCCCATAACTCTTCATCTTGCGCCATTTGTCCTATACTTTGGTTTATGTGCCAAATATTTGCAAAACTAATGCTGCTGCATCTATAGTTTGTGTTTGGTACCAATTAGCGAATGTTAGCGTGCTTCTCATAGACAGGGATGAAAGGTGCTACCACGCTAAACTAAGATAGTGAAACCTGTAAACCATTATATCTGCTAGACATCAACTTGTGATCATTGTGATCATGTTAGCATGCAAATGTGTCAATTTATGAGCCGCAACTAGCCAACAATTACTTTGACTCAGGGTAAGGTTTTACTGTTTCACAGCTAAATATAAATCTACCCAACCTTGGTTGTTGGACATCATTCACACACAGCCACATTTAACATATTAGTGATGTCTGATGCAACTGTAAAGGCTGCCAGAGTGTCATCAGCTTCCTGTTTCAACAGGACGTTTGACAGAAAGGGCAGAGAAGTGAGACGCAGTGAGTTCCCTACAGGAGGAAGTTACACCAGCCCCATCAGAGAGGGATCTTTTGAACTGCATGGAGACCGAGTCATCAGGCTGGGTTTGAACATGTGTGTGTGAAATGTATACTGCGGCACCATTATGAATGTTCAACACATACTATAGCTTATATTGATGACGCTGCTGTGTTTTGTGTTTCATGAACTAAAGATACACTGTGAAGCATCCAGAGGAAACACACACATCCAAGGCCCCCTCTGTCAAGGTAATAAGATGGAGGGTTTTCTAGGGCAGTCTCAAGGGCCCAAAGGCTCATGTGGCACCCTTGCGTTTCATGCACACAGGCGTCCCTCACACATCGGCCCGCCATACTTTTTCCCATCCCAGGGTGCCCCCACCCACTAGTGCTTCACCCATCTCTGGTGTCCCTCACACAGGTGTACACCAATCCTGGGGGTCCCTCATATGGTTCACATACTGGGCATGCCTCCGATGACCTCACAGCAAGCCATCCCGCTTCTGACACCATATGTTGCGAAAAGACGAGAGCAGTCATCCAACCCGGATTTGAACCCAGGTCTAACAACAAGTCAAATCCGGGTAGAATGACTCTCAATTTAAGTATAAGTATCTAAATTTTGTGCTTATGTACAGTACTTGAGTTAATGTACATAGCCTACCGGTAGTTACATACCACCACTGCCCTTTGTCCATGCCTAATGCAACACCTAAATGCAAGGGAGCCTTCATTAACTGGTTAAAGGCCTCATTTATCCAAAGCGCTTTACAATTTTTTCTCTCATTCACTGATCACACACACACAAGGTGCTGGTGTAACTACCAGGAGCTATTGGGGGTTCAGTTCTTGCCCAGGGAGCCCAGAGTGGGGATAGAACCACCAACCCTGAGATTAGTGGACAACCCGCTCCACCTCCCGAGCCACAGCCGCCCCTCATTAGTCTTATTAGTTCCATTGGTGTTTCTGAATAAAGGACACACTCAAATAGGTGGTGGAATGTAACTAAGTCTACTATTAACTATCAACTACTGTACTTGAGTATGATGTTGAGGTACTTATACTTTACTAAATATTTCTAATCCACTACATTTCAGGGAGAGCTATGGCACTTTTTGCCACACTACATTTTCATAACAGCTAAAGTTACTACTTTCTTTGCAAATTAAGACTTTACATACAAACCACTTGATCGTCTTATGAAATGTGATGCATTTTTAGAGATTAAACAACCCAACTGTATATAAAGTGGTTAAAAGTAGCTCCTCCTCAACCGCCTCAACATTAAGATGCTGATTACATATTAATAAATCAATAATAATAATCATCAAATGATATATTTATAACCATTTTTTTGCATGAAGTAATCTTGAGTACTTTTTGTACAATTTTGAAAGCAAGACTTATAATTGTTATTACTTTTACAATGTGGTGTTGGTACTATTTCCCTAAGTAAAGAATTTGTATACTTTTTCCATGACTGCATATTTCTCTGTCAACTCACGTTTATTTGCATGTGGTTGCATATGACTTACTCTCTATCATGAGGCCATCTTCCTGTTCATGTATAACCTCCCTGTGCACCTCCATCCTGCTGCAGACAAACGACACCCCCAACCTGCTGGCCAAAGAGGAGCTTAACCTGCTGGCTCGTCTGATGGGCAGCATGAAGGCCGAGAACATACCCAAAGCTGAAACTGGCTTTCAGATAAACCTGTTTACTACAGACCAAGAGGAGGAGGAGGAGGCGTGAGTGCTTTTCTTTACTTTTCTAATTCTCTGCAGTTATTATAATATCTATTCCCACTAATATGGCTTTGGTTAATAGGGGAGCTTCAGGTGGAGCTGAGGAGTCCATGTTTGGAGTGATAAATATTCAAGCAATGCAGGTAGGGTGTTGTAGACTGTTGCCAACAAGCTTTTAGTTGTAAGAAACTAATCCTAAGAGGGGACTTGCAGCATGTTATAGATTAATAATACACACCTTATTAGGCTGACACATCATGCAATTGATGAAAATAATTTGTATTTGAGGATATGCTCATAACATTAATTCACACTTTTCCTGTATAGACTGTTGTTAACTAAATAATAGCCACCCTCCTAATAACGCCCACCTCGCTGGTTGTCTTAATTATAAATATATGAAGAGTTGAGAGGTTTGTGGTGTTGTTTGATTCAGGATGAACAGGCTGCATCTGCGCTGGCTCAAATCGCTGGAGAATTTGCTGAACGCGAGCAGCAGCCTGAAAATCCCAGCAGCAACAAAGGAGACGACCTGTTGGCCATGATGGACGACCTCTGACTCTGTTGTGTTGTTTCAATAAGATGGTCAGACATATTTAATGTTTCAACTTTACTGACTAACTCTCTCGAGTCTTTATCACAGGTAACATCACATTATCTGTCATGGAAGCTTCTGTTTAATCTGTAAAATATGCAGTTGTTTAACACTGAAGTAGATTACAGAATGAGATAAATAACCGGTGACTCATACTGTACGACTCATATGAGACAAAAACCTATATTGTATTCACCTATGTTTTTAATTAGTAGCACTTGGATGGTACTTGGAAAAGTATCACATCAATGGACCACAAATTGTAAGAACTAATATTGATAATGTGTTTTCTAATCATGTTATATTTTAAATAAAGCATTTATGCATATTTATTTTGTTTGTGTTCTGTTTTTACACCATGTCAGACTAAATTTTTCGTCTGATGCAGGGATCTTTAAATCCTAATATTAAATTTCTCTGTTGTTCATTCATTGTTAAGAATGATTAGATATTTTTTTTCTCTCTCTGGATCTGGTGATTTAAGCAAATACGGTGGATGCATGTCAAATTTCCCAAAGGATATTTGAAATACATTTCTTTCTGAATTTTAAATATGTTTTTTCTTTGAC
This sequence comes from Micropterus dolomieu, assembly GCF_021292245.1. Classification (NCBI taxonomy): domain Eukaryota; kingdom Metazoa; phylum Chordata; class Actinopteri; order Centrarchiformes; family Centrarchidae; genus Micropterus; species Micropterus dolomieu. Next base: position 8,857,021 of record NC_060158.1, read on the forward strand.
AAAGTATATTTATTGTTATTTTATCAATTTTACATGATCCTTGTGATGGTAATTTTGATTCTCTTAATATTTTATTTGATTCCTCATGATTTCTTCTTATATGTTTTGAATGATTGGCTGCTATCTTGGCGAGGACACTCATGTAAAGAGACCTATCCTGGTTAAATAAATGTATATTACAATGTGGGGACATATTAATTAATATACAATTACTATACAAAGTTTTATAATTGTATCATATATTCAGGGATTCTAAACATACAGGCTATTTGTGTAAAAACTCAACCTCTACAGTACATTAGTGTGTTTTTTCTGAAGTAGCCTGTAGAGGACGCTCTCGTTCTGTGGTAAAAATGTGACGTACAGTGAAACGTCATCACGTTGCTCTTCCTGGTTCGAACCTCTTGCGGGAAAACCAACTTGTTTACATCTTTAAACGGTTTATCTCCAACTTAAAGTATTTGGTGTTCAGGGTTTTTCCACATGAAAAAAAGTCTTAATCAATGCAGGTAAATGTTACACCGAACAAATGTATGATATGTGCTTTCTAGAGGCTCTGTCGTACTTGGTGCTAAAGCTAAAGCTAACGTTAACAGTGAAGCTTGCTAATTGGACTTGTAACGTCCCAGTGTCTTAATATAAAACTGTTTATTTGGGAGAGACTTTTAAATTAGTTAACTCCCCTGTAATATCCGTCTATAATTATGTTGTTTTTTGACTGTTACTTTAATTCCGCTGCTAAATTGTGTTAATAATTATAATGTTAATAAGGCTAGTATTGCCCAAGCAGGACCAGTGGAATTAGTTTTCGGCACAGCATGGCAACAAGGCTCAGCTCACAGACCGATATCATACATACTGTAGACAAACAATGGAAAAAAACAAATAGCAATTTAGTTTCGCTAATGATTTGAATGACATTTTGCTGATCCTCTGCAGGTGTCCCTGATCTCTGGAGACCCTCTTCATCAGTGGCTATGCAGTCACAGGAAACTGAATCCCCACCATCAGGCTCAGGGCCAATTGAAGTTATCAACTCCGTCCGGGAGCGCACAATCGCAGAGAACAGCATGGTGGTCCTGCTGCAAGGCCTGCAGGGAGAGGTGACCACGGTGGACCTGAAGAACGAGAGCACGGCACGGGGATGCGTGGTCAACGTGGACGCCTTCATGAACATACGTCTGAAGGATGTGCTGTACCGGGACAGACGGGGTCAGCTCACCCAGCTGCAGGACCTGTTTATCACCGGCAGGAATGTCCGCTACGTTCACATCCCAGACCACATGGATATAATAAAGACCATGCAGAGCCAGCTGGCCAAGATCCACCGAGTCCGCAACTTTGCCAGTCACGGAGGAGGCAGAAGAGAGTACGCCAAGAACACAAAATAACTTTTTTTTTTCATAGAAGAATACAAAACTGAGTTGGGTACTGCTTGTGCAAGACTAGTCTAAAAATACTTTGAGGCAACAGGAAGTTTTTCTTATTTGAGGACATGCATCACACCACGTCAGCTGTTTACACAAAATGATTAAAGTGACCAGAAAGGTTACATAAAAATACTTTGTGGCTTTTTTTCTTTTCTCTTTTTTTGTTGTGAAATCCTTAAAATGAAATCTTAGAAGAAAAACCCACTTTGGTTGAACTGCTCGCAACTCATATGGACACGAAGGCCATGACTTGTGAGGAGGGGTCACAAGTTGACATTGATTAATTTTATGGGGTCACAAGCTGAAAAGGTTGGCAGTAATAGCCTGAACGATTCTGGATATTTGACGCTGTTACCAGAAACACTAAGTGAGAGTTTAAAAATCTAATACCAATCATTGTCTAAAACTCATTTTTGTACATAAACATATAACTAGGACAGCAAGTAGCAGTTGTTTTCATTATTAATTAATCTGTTTAATATTGTCTTGTCAAAACGGTAAAACGTTGTCTTTATACTTTCCCAGAACCCAATGATGTCTTTTAATGTCTTAAGCGTGACTGACAGTCTAAAATCCAAATTTACCATTTGTGAAACCATAGAACAGCTAAAAATTACTGAAACGATTAATCACACAGTTGCAGATTCATTTTATGTCAATTGATGAATCATCTAACTGTTGGAGCTCTACACTTGACCTTTGACTTGTGAGCAAGAAATCTACTGAGTGGGACATTTTTAAAGTTGAAAAATAATCTTGTCAGTTCTCTCTGATGGACAAACTATATAATGGCGACTCTTTCTAAAATACCTCAAACACACAGTATCTTTGTATTTCTTGTTATTTAACCAATAAAGCTGCACAGATAAATTGATATCAGTGTGTTCATCAGTTAATGAGTTGAACACTGTCTTTGTGTTTTTGTAATTTTGTTTGAGGTTTGTAAATGATAGAAAACAACCATCCTAAATTTCTTTTTTAAGAAGTCAGAACAAGTTTTTGAAATACATACAAGAATTATGAATGAAGATATTTAAAATGAACTCAAACATCTCTGTTCCAGCACATAACCGCTTTATTAAAATTAAATGGAAAATATTACAATTAACAGTGGTGTGGACCAGAGTGTCTGTGTATTTGCTCTTTAGCAAATCCTGGCATGCACCACAAAGCCCATCTGTCTGTCTGTGAAACCAGCCCAAAGTTAACAACTGCCCATATGCAAGGAAAACATTAGTCATGATCAGTGCCAGTCTGGTGGAGGGGAAAAACAAGCAGTCATGTTTCCACAGCTTCCACCTCACAAACATCCCCGCTGCGTGCATCACAGTCACTCTCCTCCTGTGACATCCAGCCGGGGCAGAATGAGATGCCATTCAGCCAATGGAAACGAGCAGAGCCGGTGAAAGGCAGAGAGTGTTTCGCCTGGAAACTGCCGACCCAGTGTTCTCCCGATACACAAATACGTTTGGGGAATTTGAGGAATTTGCAATGGGGTATGTTATTCCTACACAGAGTCAGGAAGAGGACAGGCCTGACATAACACAGGCGGAGGCAGCTGGTGCAGATAAACCCTCCACTGTGGATGGATCGGAGTGAATTCACCAGCCATGTCATTTAAACTGAGCGAAACACCATTAAATTGAGAGCAATATGCACACAGGAATGTCCCTTGGCGGTTGGATCATTGTTTTGGCTGTGGCCTCGGTGTGTTTTTAGGGACATATTTTTCTCTTGACTGCTTTAAAAACTAACCTTGAGCGCGTTTGAATGACAGCAGCCCACATAATGACTGCTTACTGCTTTGCTAAAAACACGGCCAAGTGCCACATCAACACTCACTAAACTCAGAATAGCACTTTACAGCGGCTCAACCGCATAAACAGTTCTTTTACAATACTGCACCTGTGGTCAAAGAAGAGTTCACATCCTGTACTTCAGTAAAATACTAACACACATATTGAAAGTCCTGCTTTCATTTTTTAAAACCTAAGTGAAACTACATATATTAGCAAGATGTCTTCTTTCCTCTCACGTTAATCATCTCTGGACCCCTCAAATTTATCTGATGAACTAGCTCCATCTTGATTGGGTTCGACAATAAACTGCTATTTTCAATACACGAGTAATAACAATTTAATGACATACAATATAATATATAAATCACGAGGGCAATTTCACTGCAGACATCTGAATTGTAACAAGGGGCCCCAACTAGACCTGGATGCATTTATACGAATGCATCGTATATTATACTTTAATTCACTTAAATTTCCTTTATTTATCCAGGTAAAAGTCTTTTTAGATTAAAATGTCTTTTCTAAGGCAGACCACACTAAGAACACATAAACATGCACTACAAGAGTATAAACAATAGGCTATCGAAGATGCAAATTAAAATAGACAAAAATGTTGAAATGTAATGGAGGAGAAGTATAAATTAGCATAAAATAGAAATACTCTTAGTTTCACAGTAGCCTACAAGAGTAAATGTACTTAATTACTCCAGAAAACGATAGCACCTGCTGGTCTGCGCTGCGTGCAGCTCTACTGTTTGCTTAATAAACTCTTTTGGCTCCTTTTTCCCCTCCCTCGACGTTGAGATTAAAATACAAAGAGCTCAATTAATCCACAAGCCCCCGAAGCACTGCGGCCCTGTGCCCATGGCAGCCGACTAGCTATTTCCTGTTCCACCCTTCTGGCTTAACAGTGAACAGACCTCACTGTTTGTGGCCAGCGGAGGACAGATCACCTCCCTCTGGTCAGCAGTGCGGCTCAAATCTGCACAGAGGCAGAATAACTCCAGTAAAGGGTGATTTCTAGATAAGTGAGGACTCTACAGTGTGGTTTACCTGCATTTTGGGGCTTTTATCTTGGAGTCAGATGCCAGGGGTTCATGCATGTTTCACAAATCTCTCAGGAAAAGGAAATACCTCCTTCCTCAACACTAGTCTGGAGCATTTCTGGCTGGTCCTCCTCCTCTGAATGATGACAGGGAGTGGATCATAGTAGAGGGCTGCTCCCTCTCTGGCAGTCCAGCAGCAACATCAGCTCCTCTGTCACGAACACTGAGTGACCAACAACCTCCCACTGCTTCCCAGTCCACATTATGGGATCTAATCCACGTGTTGGCTGACAGACCAGGTCTGGATCTAAATTCTTTGTTTTTCAGTGGAATCTTTGTGTTCGTCCAGCTGTGTATCTCCCATCCAGGACCAAGGTGAGTGATGGTCTGACAGATGAGCTTATATTTATCTTTTACTCTTTTTTTCTTCAAAAAATGTTTAATTTTCATGTAATTCAAGCTTTTATTGCACATTACAGGAGCCTTCTGTCAGGAAGATGGACTCTCAGGCCTTTTTACACTCAGATTTTTAAACATTTTTACATTTTCACAAGGGTCTTCCTAAATATACTGTTGTTGCTCTGCTGTCAGGCAATAAACAAGGCAACAACTAGTTTATTAGAAGGGCATGCACCATGTTCTTTACAATGCCACAAAAACTATAAAATTCTTTATAGGTGTAGTAGCAACAACATGCCAAAAATCACCAACACTTTGAATATGAATTCACAGCTTGTTTTCTGAGACCTTTTTTATTCAATTTCTATTGTGTTTAATGGTAGTATTTTTGACAGGAACTCCCTGTCTGAGAGTCCAGAAACATTTATTGGAAGCAGGGTTTACTACTGTAAAAGAAAAAGTCTTATTTTGTATGGTTTCAAGTTCCATCTTTTGACTTAAAAAGGATTATCTAAGCAGGAAGTGTGGGAGGGTTGAACGGCAGTGCATTTTATGGGGTTACATAAACAGCTACAGCTGCCTTGCTTTGCATGTGTATAGTAAAGTCGAGAAGTTATTGGACATGTCTGGAAATGTTAGGTGTTAAATCTGTCTGCCCAAGACTGCGGCTGCAAAAAAACGGACATTTGTCTCCCTCTGGTATTTGTGTGGTGCTTCCAGCTCAGACAAACTTCACCACAAACTGCCTGAAATTCTGTGGAGTTCTGCATAAAAATAAATGTATAGTGTTATTCTGCAAGTGACAAAGCAGGACACGAGTGAGCACTTCTACGAGGACACAATTTTGTAAACTAATAATTAGTGTTGGTTGCACAAATAGTCGATTTTGGCACTACAGTCTCCATCTCATCCCTTCTGTCTGTAATTAAGTTCTAAAATCTTCTTTTCTTAAAACAAGAAATAAATAGAATATTTTGCACCTGTTTTCAGAAAAAAATCAACTTGTTTCATGAAGCTTCCAGTGAAATAAGTATCTGGAGCTTAAAATGTGAAAGAATAAAACAGGTCACTGCACTAAAATCAAGACAAATTAAACTTGATTTTGCAATGAAACAATAGATTCACATTGGAAACAAGTAGAAATAGTCTTACAGCACTCGCAGACTGTTGCACTTCTGTGTTTATGCTTGCGCTTTCTTGCCAAGAGTCAGATGGAAAGATCGATACCATTCTCTAAATGTGAAGCTGCATCCAGTAAGCTTAGCTTACCATATTTCCTAAAACTTTTATGTCTTAAGGCCACTAAAAACTATAAATGGAAATTGTTCACTTCACTGCCAAGAGTTAGAGAGATTGATACCACTCTTGAAACTGCCCACCAAATATAAAGCTACCGCCAGCCGCCAGTTAGCTTAGCATAAAGAATGGAAACATACAAGAAATAGAAGTTTTACTGGGGTTTATGTGAATTATTTATTGGTCCGGAGCAAATGCTTGGGAGCTGATTCAAGAAATATTTTGGGATATAAAAACAGCAAATTGTTTTCAAATCTCTAAACAGTTGGCAGAAATTGTACCTCTGGACAGAGAAAGCTGGCTGTTACCCAGTGTTTATACTAAATGCAACAAAGTAAATACATCCCAAAATGTTGAACTATTCCTTTAAAGACTCAAATTACAGAAATATGACTTCATAAGAAGATAATATGTGCAGTGTGATAAATGCTGATCAACAGTCTGGTGGGCATGTAGAACATCTGGGTGTAAAAGCCAGTCTTTAATTAAAATAAACATTTGAACTTTTACACCAGCTGAACCAAAACCACTTATGTTGTTAAGGTCTGCGGGCTGCCAATTGAGGGTGCAGATGGAGTCGTGCTTCTTCTGTCTGTGAGTTAAATGCCGAACAGAAGGCAGCACTGGTTGAGACCCACTGGTTCCCATGAGTCAATGGACCTCGAGTGAGCCACTAAAGCAACTACTAGTGTAATTGCCCCCCCTTCAGAGTGTACAGGGTCTGCCAAGAATCACCAGGATAAAGATCAGGGTGGGAGCGACTCAAGCCCCCAGTGGCAGTGATTGGAGCAGGGCACGATTTCGCTCTCCCTGGAGAGAAAGCACCAGAAAGAAAAACATTCTGCTCCCACGCACATTGTTGTTGTAATGACAGGGAATGTGAGGGGGTGGGAAATCATGTCATCATGTTTACATCAAGCTTTACTGTAACCGTGGGACCATCTGTGACAGGGTTTAATACTAAATCCCCCACTTAAGCCTCATCTAACATTTGAGACTCTCACGCTCTTGCGTTCACCCTAATAACCAAAAACATAGAAGTAAATCCTGGAAGGACATATTACTGTTGAATTTTTAGCAAGCCGTGATGTCCATCTATTGGTCGATAACTCTCAACAACTATTGGCTCTACTATTGGGATGGTGCTTTTGTCTTGTTTGTACATTATTTTAATATCACGTTCTCATAAGGCACCCTTTGTAAATTGTTTATAAGTTGTAACTAAGGGCTTTATTAATGTTAACAAATAATTTACTAATGCTTTATAGATCCGTACTAAGCCATTAATACGAACAACTTTTGGGCTGCCAGGTTGTGAAAAATCTCCAGCACAAAACCTGCTTTGTCTTTTTAGATACTTCCTTACTTCATCATGACAACTTTTCCAATAATGGACAGTGTGACAAAAGGGCTGCAGGACATCTGGACCAAAATCTATTAATAAACAATGTACTAAAGGTTCATTGTGTAAGCTTTATTGGCATCTAGTGGCGAGGGTTGCAAATTTCAGCAAGCGCCTCACAGTGCATTCACCTGCTCCTCGGATTTCCCGAGTTGTGAAGTCATTTCTCCGACTTCATAAGTCGGAATGTGGACAACATGGATGCTACTACAAAGATGTGTTGGATTATCAGACTATATAAACAACACTAGTTCACTCTACATGGACAGCAAACTAACCATATTACAAAATGTGTTTGTGCAATATGTGATTTTGCACGAATCAAAGTTCTGTATAGTTCTTCATGTCCCATGTACACTTTATTTCTCTTTTTGCAATAAAGATTTAAGGAGGATATTGTAACAATCCTTTATTAAATCTTATTAACATTTGTAGCACAAAAGATAGAAACCAATGAGAATTTATTAACAGATATCCAACATTTATAACAAACAGAAAAGATAAAAACCCGCAAAAAAGGATTATCACAATGTGGAAAAAATTATTCTGGTCATCTGATCCTTAAGGTGTTATACATTTATGATTTATTAACGATTAATAAAGCTAGTAGTTACTTATAAACTTATAAACGCTTCAAACCTTACCATCATTCAAAACTCAGAGACGGACAAACAATGGCAACAAAACAAAACGAAAACATACTTTGTTTGTAATAACATTTTGTTATTAGCTGGAGTTTCTCCCAGTGGAAACACAATTCAAAATCCAAGCAACACGTGCATGCATCTGTCAAGCCACTTTTTCTGTGGGAAAATAGAGCATAAACAACCCGTTTCCTGGATGCCAGAAAAGAGCCTCCTCAGGCCCTGATGTCATAAATATAAACATCCCTGTCGGACACAGAGGGCCCCCGTGTCCTCACCGCAGGCCTGAGTGTAAAACACTTATGAGGAACACAATGTCCTCGTCTACTGACCTTCGACACTCGTTTAAATCACAGGAATTTTGTCACGCCTTTGGCATCTTGGATGAGCTCAGACTTCCCTGGTGGGTTTGAAAGTGAAACTATTGTTTCTTATTAAATCAGATTGAGATGTATATACTAACTGTCCGCTTGTGTTTGTTTGTGACAGGCTCAGTCGTTGGTGGATAGTTCAGCAGTTTAAAAGAAAGTCCTGGAGATGGTAGATATTTGAATCCAAGGATGGAGCCTGTTAAACGAGACATGGAGCTGCTCAGTAACAGCATGGCGACCTATGCTCACATCAAAGGTAAAAACTCAGTGCGTCTGTAACTGTGGTTCCCAACCTCAGGCGCACGACTCCCTTTAATGAGGTCACAAGATGATAACCAGTGTTAGAAATTTAGAAAAATAACTAAATTGCCCAACACAAAATTTAGATTTTAAATTGTTTCTATATTTCCTACCAAATACTGTATAGTTTTACTTTCTCAGGCCTAAAGTACTTTCTTGCTGAGAGTTAGATGAGAAGATACCACTTTCATGTCTGTACGCCAAATATGAAGCTATCGCCAGCAACCACAAAGACTGCAAACGGGGAAACTACTAGCCAGTGGTAAGAAAACTCGACTAGTAGCACCTCTAAAGCTCACTAATTAACACATTTGTTCTCTTTGTTTAATCAGTACAAAAAAAAGAATTGATGTAAAAACAACAACTTGTAGTTTTACTGGACTGGACTATTTCTTTCTTCCAATAACTTCCTGGAGTCTCCAAAGATTACATGGTACGCTGATGACAAGTTTTCCTTTTTAAAGTTTGTTTTTTCAAATTGCTGGTAAGCACATTTTGTTACCTTCCGACGGGCACGGCTTGCTGTTTTTGGTCTTTATGTTAAGCTAAGTTTGTTTATTGTTGCTTTAAGAGCTAGACCTAGTTTTAACTACTTCTATAATTTAGGGAAGTTCAGTCAAGTGGTTACCAACTTGGGGGTCACAAGATGATTCTGAGGGATTGTGAGAAGATTAATTCAGTGTAAAAATGAAAAAACAAAGTTTTGTTACAAATCTTTGCTTTTTTAGTGAACTATTGGATAATTTTGCCCTTTGAGCCCCAAACTGTTATTTAAATTAAGCCATCTGAGCAGGTCGGGGAGGGAAATGTCTCTTTGGTGTTACTGCTAACAACTCATAGACATCTAAAATGTGACGAGGGGCCCAAAATAGACTGCTCTTTTGCAATGAAAAACACTGGTTTAATCTTAAACAAAGTATTTTTTGTAACTAGTAATTGTAGCTTTCAGATAAATGTAGTGAAGTAAAAGCGGGCGAAAGAGGCGAATAGTAGCCTAGCAAAAAATGGAAAAATAAAATAGGCCAGTTGAAATGTTACTTTCATTAAAACCACTGTGTCCACTGTGTTTCTCTGCTCACACAGCCAATCCAGAGAGCTTCGCCCTCTACTTCATGATGGGCGTTTGTTTCGGCCTGCTCATGGCACTGTGCCTCCTGGTGACCGGCATCGCCTGCAGGACTCGCCGTCGCAGCAGGCCTCCCCCTTCCCCCGAGAGGAGACAGCTGAAGGAGTCCAGCGAGGAAGAGGAGGATGAAGAGGATGAGAGTGTTGCAGAGGAGGCGAGGATCCCCAAAGTGAGTGATCGCAGCAGCCACTCCAACGGTACTCTGAGGAGCGTGAACGTGTTCACGTCAGCCGAGGAGCTGGAGAAGGCGCGGCGTCTGGAGGAGAGGGAACGAATCGTCAGGGAGATCTGGAGAAATGGACAACCGGACATCCTGGTCACAGGGACGGGGACTATTGGAAGAGTGCATTACCACTAACAGACACTTTGACTGTTCCCTGAAAACCCACCTTACAGACTGAAAAGGGCTGGACATACACAGAACATTGTGTGGTGACCCCAAGTGTTCAATATAGAAATAAGGGACTGCATTAGGAAGGCTGAACCTTATGTTCCTTATGTTCCCAGGGGTTATTAATGTTTTCTTTTAACTCCTCTTTTCATTCAGAAACAAGACTTGTGCTGTGTCTCAATTCGGATACTTCCATTAGTACACTTAGGCTACATGTAGTACACTGTGTACACTGTGTCCTTATGCCTACTTGCGTAGGGTAGTGTCTCAAGTCAAACACTGCTGTTGTGCACTTACCTGACTATTACAGCTTTTGACAGCTTCTTCTTTTAAATGGCAAATTGTAACCGGGCTGATCATTATCGCTAACATCCAACCGCTACTGTCACTTTCCAAAATGTTTGCTGGCTTGCATTGACTTCAATTGAATTGTATTAAGAATGAATAAAAATGAACGTACTTTTACAATCCAAACTGCTGCAGCGTCCTCAGTCACCAGTTTCACATGTTTGAAGATAGGTTGGTGCTCCCTCTCCTTTCACTGCATAGCCAATATGGTGACCACTGACGGTGAGAAGTCTCCAGCGTCCAACATCCAGGTAATTACAGTGTGCTGCATTCTGCTATTATAATCAGTGTGAACGCACTTATGCACTCAAAATAGAAAGTGTAAGTATGGAGTGCTTAAGATGGCACAACATGAAAGGTCAGGGATCACCAAAGATATTACAATTTATCCTGAGGGGACCATGACTGAGTGTACATCATTTCATGACAATCCGTCAAAAAGTTGTTGAGACATTTCAGTCTGGACCAAAGTAGTGGACTGGTCGAACATCGCCATCCTAACAGTCATGTAGCTAGCTTGGCTAAAAACTGCAAACCTTACCCACAACATGTCAAAACAATAGGCCTAAGTGTTAAATTAGATAAACTTGTTTAATGAAATTGTGTACAACCATTTCAAATTAAATAAAATACATATTTAGGATGAGAAAAAAGTTATTTTGTACTTTCCTTTACCTCCAGCCAAAAGACAAATTACAGTACCCTCCGCATTTTCTGACTCCCTCTCCCCCAAACAAAGGTGACTGAGTATGGAGGGCCCTCATGTGAGGAGGGCCCCAAAAAATACTAAAATCAGTAGCCGTGCATCTGGGGCAGGGCCCACCGAGAATGCCTATGTAAAGGGTCCAGGGGTCTCATTTATAAATGGTGCGTACGTACAAAGCAGGGCTGGCGCACAAAAGAACCATGACTGAGGATGATAAACACAAACGGAGATGGTTATTAATGGAAAAATAATGTAAAACAGCCGTCAGTAAAAGTAAAATTAATGTTGCAGACTGTATATATACAGTATATATATATATGTAAGACGGTGGCAGGTGAAAGTGCGACGTGTTTTCTGTCATCTGTCCTCCAACACCGCACGCACAAATGCCATATTGAAAATGAACAGCACACTAAACCAAGAGGAGTAAACTAAAAAATAAAAAGAAGCCAACTTTCTGCAATAACTATGCTAGCTAACTACACCTGGCTAACTACAACTTAGTTAACTTAACTAACTAAACTAGAAAGACAAACCAACAGTTAGACCTACTGTAAGTTCTAAGTAAATTACATGATAAATTGGTTAGCTAGCTCACAACGATGTTTATTGGTTTTATGCTCTGACTTAACGAGCCGTGACGGCGTGGCAGTTTTTTAAAGAGGCATGACAATGCGCCTGCGCAAGCTTGTCGAATGACGTATGACTTAACTTTGAGCACAAAATTAAGTTATTTGTCAAAAAATCTTTGACAAACTATGTCAAATACAACTAATGTCAAAATACACTGGAGGGGGGCTTTAAGTAAAAGTATTAATACCACCGAGTTACTCTGTTACAAGTAAAAGTCATGCATTCAACATTTTACTTAAGTAGAAGTACAGAAGTTTTAGCATCAAAATATGTACCAAAAGTACTCATTATGCAGACTATATTATCAGATTATAATTATTGATTCATTAATGTGTACTTCACTTTAATTGAATTAACTACTTTGTATATTTTATCTGCTGGGTAGCTTGTGTATTTCCTCCTCGGGATCAAAGAGTTTTTATCCTAATCTATAATATAGGTTAAGATCATAATTTATTTGTTGATTTTATTTTGGATAAAAGAATTTTTATTCAAATCAAACTAAATCTGGAGAGTAATTTAAGCGATCAAATACATGTAGGGGAGTAAAAAGTTTTTGCTTGTGAGATGTAGTGTATAAAGTATGAAGTATAAATTAGTAGAAATGGAAATATTCAAGTCAAAGTACCTGAAAATTGTACTTAAAGTAAAGTACTTGAGTGAGTACCTTACTTTCTGTGTTTTTGTGGCGAGCATTTAACCAAACGATCATTCAAGAAAATAATCTGTATATTAATCAAAAAGGAGAACAGTCATTAGTTGAAGCCCTGCTGTGAAACTACTGGATGCAGCAGAGAAGTCAGCTTCCCACAGAAACCCTCCACTATTCTCCCAGTTTGTCTCTCTGACTCCATCACTTCCTGTGTTTCTATTTAACAGGGCCTGTTCATATTTCCCACAGCTCCCATCACCTTCTCTCCCAGTTTCAGCTCCAGCACTGCAGCTCTCTATGCTGAAGACGTGTCTGTTTGGGGCTATGAAAGAGCCATTTACCTCAGCTGTACTGTAGAAATTACCAATGCAGAGCTTCCCCAAGTGGATCCAAGCGATGTCCCAGGGGACGATCTCATTTTCTGTTGGCTGGATTTTCCTCCAGTATCCATGAAAAGGCGGGTTATGATACAACAGGAGTGCTTGTGTCCAGTGTTGCTGGCTGAGTGCGAGATTATTTTATTATTTTAGAGACAACTCTCAATACTGACATGAGACACTCGTGACCTCATGGTGCGCTCATTCTGTTACACTTGTCTTTGGTCCCTCTTTAACAGATAAAGTACGATATTTAACATTGTTTTGCCACCTTGAAAGTGTTGGGGATTTGGTTATAAACATGATTCTGAACTGATGACAGCTTTAAAGAGGTGGTATTATACATTTTCAGGTTCAAAATCTTATTAATGGGTTGTACCAGAACAGTTTTACATGGTTTAATTTTCAAAAAACACCATATTTTTTTCATACTTCACAATGCTGCAGCTCCTCTTTTCACCGTGTTGAACGCTTCCTTTTAGCTATGGAGTGATACATCTTGCCTCTATATGATCTTTGTTGGGAGTTGCACATGCGCAGTTCCTAGTTAGGGACTACTAGCCAATCAGAAGCAGAGAAGGGCGGGTGAGTAAGAAGTCGGTAAACTAATGTGGGTAATGTTTCCAACCAGTTTAGCAACATAGACTGGAGCAAGAGTTTGAGAGTGGTGGGTTATTAATCTGTAACAAATGTATCTTTCATCTATGAAGTTTTAACTGAGCTCTGTCTCTACATCACACTAACAACTTTATGTCCATTGACTGCCTGGAGGATAGTTGGTTTTTGGAAGGGAGAGGAGGTGTGTGCTGCAGTTCAGTGTTTTTCCACCGGTGTTTTCGAGGGCGTGTCAGAGTAGCTGCTTGGCGTGCAATATATGAGGCGCATGCTTTCATCCCTGTGACATCACAGGGATGAAAGGTAAACGGCTGGACTACAGACAAGCTGTTCAGTCATTTCATAGCAGAGTTTTCTGGGGAATATGGGAACTCCCTTTGGGCTGGACTTCACTTTGCAAACCTATTACATGCACAAAAAAAGATACACTGCTCAAAAAAAATAAAGGGAACACTAAAATAACACATCCTAGATCTGAATTAATGAAATAATCTCATTAAATACTCCTTTCTTTACATAGTTGAATGTGCTGACAACAAAATCACACAAAAATTATCAATGGAAATCAAATTTATCAACCCATGGAGGTCTGGATTTGGAGTCACACTCTAAATCAAAGTGGAAAACCACACTACAGGCTAATCCAACTTTGACGTAATGTCCTTAAAACAAGTCCAAATGAGGCTCAGTAGTGTGTGTGGCCTCCACGTGCCTGTATGTCCTCCCTACAACGCCTGGGCACGCTCCTGATGAGGTGGCGGATGGTCTCCTGAGGGATCTCCTCCCAGACCTGGACTAAAGCATCCGCCAACTCCTGGACAGTCTGTGGTGCAACGTGGCGTTGGTGGATGGAGCGAGACATGATGTCCCAGATGTGCTCAATTGGATTCAGGTCTGGGGAACGGGTGGGCCAGTCCATAGCATCAATGCCTTCCTCTTGCAGGAACTGCTGATACAACCCCCACCTGTGGACGTCGGGCCCTCATACCACCCTCATGGAGTCTGTTTCTGACCGTTTGAGCAGACACATGCACATTTGTGGCCTGCTGGAGGTCATTTTGCAGGGCTCTGGCAGTGCTCCTCCTGCTCCTCCTTGCACAAAGGCGGAGGTAGCGGTCCTGCTGCTGGGTTGTTGCCCTCCTACGGCCTCCTCCACGTCTCCTGATGTACTGGCCTGTCTCCTGGTAGCGCCTATGTGCTCTGGACACTACACTGACAGACACAGCAAACCTTCTTGCCACAGCTCGCATTGATGTGCCATCCTGGATGAGCTGCACTACCTGAGCCACTTGTTTGGGTTGTAGACTTCGTCTCATGCTACCACTAGAGTGAAAGCACCGCCAGCATTCAAAAGTGACCAAAACATCAGCCAGGAAGCATGGGAACTGAGAAGTGGTCTGTGGTCACCACCTGCAGAACCACTCCTTTATTGGGGGTGTCTTGCTAATTACCTATAATTCCCACCTGTTGTCTATTCCATTTGCACAACAGCATGTGAAATTGATTGTCAATCAGTGTTGCTTCCTAAGTGGACAGTTTGATTTCACAGGAGTGTGATTGAGTTGGAGTTACATTGTGTTGTTTAAGTGTTCCCTTTATTTTTTTGAGTAGTGTATATAACTCAATAAAGGAGAGTGAAAAAGCCAAAAAGCATAATACTACCTCTTTAAAAAAAGATGTAGCTGAAAGCCGATGTGCCTGGCTCACATCACAGTTTACATTTTGATTATAAATAGTAAGTGGTAGTCAAGTACAAATGAGGTATGTACACTTTACACTCTTGTACTTCTACTCCATTACATTTCAGAGGGAAATACTGTACTCTTTACTTTGCCACAACAGCTTTAGTTAGTAGTTGCTTTACAAATGAAGATTTTCTGCAAAAAGAAAAATGTAGAGCTTAGGAAATATGACATAATGTGCCTCTTTTACTCCTTTGTGGCATTTTATAGACAAAGTTAAATAATAATTGGCAGATTTATCAATAATTAATCATTATTTGAAGCCCTGCAATGCTTTATGGTTATTTTGTCACCCTCATAAAATGTGCAGGCCCAGCTTGTGGCCAAATTAAACCATGTCAATATTTTTATACAGATTGAGTTTTTAATAAGGTCAGAAATGGAAAAGAAATGGTTGATTTTGCAACTGTTAATATTTTTACACAGACTGTGGCGCTGGAGTATGTGAGACCCCAAACAATGAAGTAAATCACAAACCGTTCAACACAGTGTGCTGTCCAACATGTCTACATTGTCCATTTGTAGATCTAAAAAAAACAAAAAATTAAAATCACACTCACAGATTTGCCCTGAATTAAAGGAAAAAATATTGAAAATGAAAAGACAATTCTAAGCTACAGTAAAAAGTTTTAAACTTCAGATTAAACAACAGAAAATACAGTACTACAGTTCTGTTTAGTACATGCAGTATTAGTCAAAAGTGGGATGAAGCAGCACAGCGAGATTCACCTCTTAAAAATATACTCTCGCTCTCTTTGCCTTTGACAAAACATCACACGTTAGGGTTTCTCTCCACTTTTTAATGTTCGTGTTGATGACAGAAGTTAAACTGCAGGTATTTTTTGAAAGAGTATTACTGTAACTGTTGTATTAAAAAAAGAACCATATTCAGGTTTTATATATTCCTCCCCAGATATTATGATCACAGTATTAAGTAATTATTCTATACATGTATTAGCCTGTTGTATTACCTCACTATCAGTCTACATGTTTGTTCAGTCTAAAGCCAATCAGGAAATTTCGGTGCCAATTCTTTACAATTTACACTTGTTTTTAACTGAAAACACCCACAATCAATGAGAATATATGGTATAGCACACACACACAAAAATGTCCTCACTTCCTAATGAGACATACAGGTGAAGTGGCACTATATGAAAAAGCTCTGATAATATAAGTGACAAATACCAATCGTTCAGGGGTTCAATGGATTGTAACTTTCACGCGGGATAACTTGACGATCATGAGCCCATTACTGATTGGTCCCGTGGAGGGAGGTATGAATCAAACATTTCATGCAGTAACATCAAAGATTTATCACAGCCCCAAACACAAAGAAAGAAAAACAATGTCATGAACATCGTCTAATGCCGTCCCTACACTGACAAACGGGTACAGAGCTGCGCCTCTCAGAGGCGGGGCTGTGCCTTCAAACAGATTTCTGTATTATTATTTTCTAAGGCACAAATGCATTTCTTAATTTCTCATGCTTTCAGAGAGTATTCACCTTTGAACTTTGTTGCCTAAGTAAGTTCTCCCTTAAAAAAAACGATCAAAAAAAGATTAAAAAAAGAAACCATCACATTAAAATAAAAACACTCTGAAATAAACCTAACCTAAGAGTGTTGCTCTTCATTCAAGTCAGTTACAGTTCTTTCTTCACTTTTAACTGCGAGAAGGCTCCAACTCACTGAACACGTTTTAACCATTAAATGATGGGATGCAACCGTTCTGACACTGAGACGCTTGTGAATATGTAGACGATGAGGGAGTGTGGTCTACTGCTTGGGGGCGGAGGCATCTCCAGCATTCTTGGGGTCTTTACGGTCTATTTCAATGCTGTCGTCTCCCAGCTCCCCCTCTTCTCCCCCCTGGAACTTGTCGTGGGTCCACTTCGGGCTGCTGCCTCCCTTACGATAGACAAAGCGTCCCCGGCGGGCCGGGAAGGCACCACGGCCTCTTCCGCGGTTGTCTATCCAGGTTTTCTCGCCATCGCGATCGTCATGCTGGAAGGCGACAAGGGCAACGTTAAAGGTAGCGCTAATGATAATTATTGCGATAAAATTTTTCTCAATAACAATATAACAAATGTTTGATTTAATTCATTTGAATCACAAACGAATTAGCACTTAATTTTTCTATTAAGATAGTTTTGTTGAGGAAAAAGGGACTGAAAAAGGTTTTATCTTAATTGTTTTGAATGTTCTACCTCAGATTTGTGAAGTGATCCACTGTTTGGCATCAAGTGTTTGTTCTGACCATAATCACTCAGGAGCCTTTAAACTTGAAAGAAATCTTTATCGTGAACCCCCGTAACTCAACTCCAGACTATTTATATTTATTTACACATTGTAAGCATTTCTGCTGTGTTTAAAAATAATTTGAAAGTTTTACAGCAATGCTTAAATAATTATGAAGAAGTTTTAAGTTGGTCCAGAGTTGAGTTTGCTGCTGTGCACCAAGCCCCTTCTTCCCTCAGGATTACTGTCTTTACTATTATTAAAATTATCATCACATACTTAAATTGAATAAATTAATTGTGATTCTCCTGAACTTTAGTCCCTGAACGTCCTTGGTGTGATTCTGGCAGGGGTCATACATTCTCTTTATGCTCTCGTGTCTTGCTGGCATCTATACTCTGTTATAATGATGCAAAATTGGCCTAAAAATTGTCTTTAAAAACACAAGTATTGGTCCAGTTGGGCTTTACAATGTTGATAAATTCTTGGTTCTTAACATTCCAACATTTAGGAAGTTGTTATAGACCATATATTCTTTTTGGGATGTGCATATACCGTAAAACTCAATTAGTCCAATTAGACGCCTGTCCCTTTGACTGGCCTGGTGTGGCTACACGTTTTGACAAATAAACATTCTCAATTAGACGCCGGATCTGTTTTTGGAAAATCTTGTCAGTATGGACATGCTACACATTGTCACATCGAATAGATTCTCCACAATTCAATCGTTCAGTTCATTTTAAGGAAACAATGGGCACCAAAGTCTAATTCATTTAGATTAGAAGTGGTGACTCCCTAACTTTAAAGCGGTCATTAAGTCAGAATAAGTGTTCATTCTTTAATTATTTCTATTCATTTAGTTCGTAAGGGTCCACCGATTAAAACAATCAAAACTGTTTTTCATAAAAATGAATCCAAAGTTGAAATAACTACATCAACCTTCGGCTTTCATCCTGTCTACGGTAGTCTCTCTCATTCACTCTCTCTCTCTGCATTAGGTTTGCCTAGATGTTTCTCAGAGCTAGATTGATATGTTATCTGATAGCATCATTTTTATAGTAATATTTTTACAAGTAATATTCATACTGGTTGAAATAAACAATTTCATAATAGCCTTCCCATCTTTGCTGAGCAAGAGTTTTGTAAAAAAGGAATAAAGGCCTCTGCCAAACAGACGTCTTTCCCAAATACATGCAAATACAAGCAAATAAAAGCCCAGGCTATTCATTAAAGTTGTAGGGTATCCAAAAACATGAGGACTACAGTGGTTTTTATCTGGCCTACACTCTAATTGTAAACTTGAACATTAACAGGAACAAATCCATTTTATGTAAATGTCCATTATATGTAAAATGAAAACGTTGAGTATTTGTTTCTCCTTAGTTATTAAAAGCTTATTATATAAAAGCTATTATATAGCTCATCTGCTTCATTACGAGTGTGTGGGTGCTGATGAACCTATTTGACTGACAGCAACATGAGCAAACAACCCCACAACTGTCGTCACATTTTGAATCAAATGTTGCTAATGGTGCATCATTTCAAATCAAAACAGCACAAACAGAAATAGCATGTGAAATAAACAAACCTTGTCCAACTTTGGCTGAAAACTATGTTGAGTAGGTTGATGGGCCTTTTTCACAGCAGACATTTTGACATGTCAAGGTAGGGAAAGCACATGTGTTACTCAATACATTAACAATGGCTACAGTGTCCCAAAAAGCCACGACAGTGGGACAGTGAGCCTGCATGCACAATAGGAGGACCCTGAAAGAGAAGCAGCTACATGAAATTCAGCCATCAATCATTTTAATATCATTTCATTTCTACTGTGAAATGTCAAAATGTCTTCAGTGAAAAAGGCCTATGTTTGATGTTTTTAAACATCTATGTATGCCACTAAATCAATTAGTAGCTTCAGAGACGCACCAGGTAATATTTCCTGCTCTTGGGGGTGTATTCAGGGTCCCACTCCTCCTCTGGAGGGCGCACTGGAGGATTCATATTGGCAGGGTTTCCATTGCTGCTGTTGCCTGGATAATTTCCCCTGTTCCAACCTCTCCCTCGGACTCTGGGGAACTGAGAGCAAAACAACAGGTGGATTTGAACTTGCAGTCAAGGGACAAATACATTTTACATAATAAAATGGAAGAATATTTTATAAACTTGGTCCCGGTCAGAGTAAAAAAGCGACCCAGGGACAATGAGAACGACAGAACACACAAATAAAAGCTATACTGATGGAAATCAGGCATTTGTTTAGTGATGAGGTGAAGTTCCACTGATCTGCGCTACATTACCTTAATAAAAATCAGGTAGTGCATGGAATATGTATGATAGAGTGTCATCATCATTATCATCATCATCCACATTATGTTCCTTTAGCATTAGGAGGAAGGAACAGAGCAGAGAAGCGTAGTCTACTGTGGTGCCATTAGGACAGAGAATTGCAAGAAGATGAGATGTCAGTACCTCAGTGGAAAAAAAACAAACAAATACAGCAGAAGAGATGAAGAAAGACACAGAGAGGAACTTACAAATCCGCGGCCTCGGCCTCTCTCTGTGTTGTGGCCCTCGTAATCTCGAGGGCCTCTGTCTGCGGGCCCAGTGTAGTCCCGTGGAGGATAACGTGGGTGACTGTAGCCCTCCTCCGAGTGCTCCATCCCCTCTCCCATGTACTCTTTACCTCTGAAGTGTGGAGGATAAGGGGAGGGAGATGGAGAGGAGGAAGAGGAAGAGGAGGATGGAGAGCGATCCCGCTTCTTCTTACCCTTCCTAGGAGCACAAACATAAAAAGTTGGATGTGAATGTTAGAACAATTTGTTTTACAAGACAACATTTTTGATGTTTGAAGGAATAATGTGCAGGCTGAAGAACGTTTGTAGGGTGGTTACACAGGTTACAGGAGACATGACCGATGTTTTCACCTCTTCACTTTAACAACATCCTAAATCTTCCTTTAAACAGATGAACTAACCATCCTTTAAATATTCATGTCTGTTCACACAGCGGAGCAGGGTGTAGTTGTGTAGTAGAGTTTTGTTCCCAATACGGCTGTTTTCTGGACCACTCTCAGTCAGTAATGTAAGAGCTGTATTTTTACCTGCTTCATATTGCGCTTTCCATCGTTAAACCCAAGAATGCTTTTAATTCTAAAGGAGTGCAGGAAATGCAATGCATTTCTCATGAATCAAATGCTCATCTAGCAAAAAAACTACTATATAATGCAATGAACACTAAGCCAACTGCTGTATAACCAAAAGAAGCGCCCAACTCTTTGCACAGGTAGGGTGTTTAAATGATACTTAAATAAACGAAGAAGACATGACGAGGTGGTAATTGTGGTGCTCAGACCTCCAACATGGCAACATGTCCCCTCTAACTATAGTAACCACTCCTCCAAATAAATTCCCAGTTTCTTGCCTGAACACAGGCCTGTGTCGACCTCTAGTGGAGTTGCTGAGACAACAGACTAAACATACTTTGATTTCTTGTGGTGCTTCCCGGATTTCTCAGAGGACTTCTCTCTGCTCGGCCCTCGGGAGCCTCCTGGGCTCCTGCCCCCTTCACGCTTGTAGTCACGCTCCTTCCCAGCAAACCTCTTACGCCTTTCAATATCCAGGCGAAGGTCCATCACGTCACCTTTGAACTTTTGACTTGGATCCTGCAGAGATAAGTGTTTATTAGCCACTACAGCAGCTGTTTGCTGTACTGATTTTTGAATGAAATAATCAAGCATACATATACCCACAGATTCAAATATACAAATAAAGATGCAGAAAATAAAAAAGCACTGTGTTCCCTCTTGCAGTTACAGCAAAATGTGAATACTAACAATTATTACATTACACATAACTGTGATGGGCACAGATGCAGAAAAACACTACGTGTAGTGAAAAAGAATACAAAATGCTTACTTCCTAAAAAAAATTACTTTTCACAATTCAATATAAAAGTATTTGTGGAAACCAGCAGCATGCATGTAGCTTATTAAAATAACTTGAATTTCACAGGGTTTTTTTGTGGCTTGATTCTTTTTAGGAAAAATACTTACAAGGTACAGGCACTGATAAGCGTTCCTTGAGAGGCTTGGACTCAGGATCTTAATTCACTTCCTTTTAGCCTTTGCTTGGGTGCGTACATACCCAATCAATAACCATATAGGCTGGGGGGCTTGCTTGGCACTTACAAAACACAATGGGGCTCTTTTGATTTAGAAATATGCATCCTTTGAAAGAAAAGCACAAAGCTGAACACTGCTGCTTAAGGATCGTCTCAAATTTGCTTGTTCCAAATACGTCAAATTTCAAAAGGGCTGGTCACCTTGTAGCTTGTTTCCTCCATCTCCTCAAACAGGTGAGAGTGCCTCTTAAAGGCACTGGGGGAAACATCGATTCTCCTAAGAGAGGAGGAGAAGAACTGTTGTCAGCAGGCAAGGAAACGGCACAATGTAAATGCTTTGTTAAAAACATCACTTGAAGATCAGACAACGAGACGTTGCGGATACCTGTGGATTTCTGGGCTCTTCCTTGGCTTCATCATTTCTACCTCTGCAGCTTTTCTTTGGTACATGGCAAAGCGCTCACTTAAAGTCATGTCTGCGGATTGGAAATGTTGAGCTGCAAATAAAAGACAAAAAAACTATTATTCTGTATACAGCAGCAGCACCAGCTGTGGTAACTAACATATTGAAGTCATGAAATGTCCAGTGGATCTCGTCAACTGTTCAAACTGCTGTTGTCTTGAGTCTGAAAAGTCCAAACCAGCACCAGTCATACTATACCTTTGATGTAGTGCACAATTGAGACTATGTGCTGAGCAAACAGCTCAGAGGGGCTGCGACGGAGCTGTGCTGTCTGAATGTGCTGGAAAATGGAACGAAACTCTGGATCTTTCTTAGTGGGATTGACCAGATCTCGGGGCATGAGGCGATCTTTAGACAGGGAAGAGCTGAAAGAACAGAAGAAGTGAGGCACAAGTAGTGCAAGAACACTTTAAAGCAAAGACATCTACCATATTGGCCCAAATACAGGACGAGGGGGTTGTATAATGTTCCAGGACTGTTACTGCATATTCATGTCATCAGATATTCTTTTTGGGTGGAGTTAGTACATACTAACTGGGCCACCAGCTCCTTTCAAAGTGCGTTTCAATTTGGTGGAAAGGTCCGTGTAACTATAAAAAAAAAAATCCAAGAGTGAAATGGAAACAGACTTAGTGAATGAATCAGTAAGTACACAAAGCACGTGACTTAAACCCCCACTGAAGAGACAAAAACAATGTATCTGTCTGGTGCGATGAGTAGACATTCCTCAGATTAATACATGAAACATAAATGCTATATTTCCATTTCTACATGGTTTCCCCACTGTTTAAGGTTTGACTCTTTTAATTAAGATAATCGCGCTCTCGTGTTCTGCAATGGTTTAATGGCACCCGACTGGAGAATTAGCTTCACGTCGCATTAATTAAATTCAGTTTGGGAAAAAAAAAAAAAAAAAAAAAAGTGCTTCATTTGGATGCAATTGATAACAGAACATGTTGCATTATGGGTTGTTTGTAGCCTTTGGGTTGCTAGGCTAGCATCTTTCTTCACATCTGTTTACAGTGAGTCAGTTAGTTAGGCTTTTAGTTAGTCATGTTAAACCTACAGGAGTTTGATGGTTATTCTGCCACAAAGGAAATAAATTCCTGACAAGTGAAATTTATTGAAATGCATTTTCTGTATTGCAAAAATGGACAGGGGATTGAATCAACTGTAAAGTTAATATTTATCAGGTTAATAAAGTGTCATAATGGGGAACTCAGACTAAAGCCAGAGAAAATCGTTCTGATGTTTCGAAGAGCCTGACAACTCTTGAACTGCTGTTTCTTTAAAGAAAGTCTATTTGTTTAAAAAAAAAAGGGTCATCTTATACTCGGGCCAATACAGTAATCCTACGGTGTACAGTATATGAATGGATACTACACGTACCTGGGCATTTCATCTAAAGAACCAATTTTCAGTTCAAAGTCCTCCCTTGATGCAGTCATGTGTCGTACAGGAGACTCACTAGGAGGGAACGCTCCAGGGAAAAGCGGCCGCTCCTTGACAGGAGGGGACAGACTCCTTCTGGACTTTTCTTTCTTCTCCTTCTTCTTGGCCTTCTCCTCTTTCTTAGAGCTATGCTTGCGGCTTCGGTACAACTCCTCCTCCATGTGATCTATGGGCTCTGCCTCTTCCGCATCTCTTCGGCTTTTCTCTTTAGCCGATGGGTAGGACTTTGAATAGCTTGGCTCATCCCCCCATTTCCCGAAAATGTCCCGATCTGTGAGGGTGGTTTTCATCGCGCCATCCTCGTCGATGTCCCGCTCTTTCAGCCCATGAGACTTTAGGAACTCTTCTTCTCCGGCATCAAAGAAAGGCATGGTCCGGTCTTCCTTGGAGTCGCTGAAAGAAGTGGACGAGATGTTGAAAAGGTCTCCAGACTTGCTTCCTTTCTCGAGTTCTGTGGTGCTCTGCTCCTTATCACGACCATTCTCCTTTTCAGCAGCCTGCTTTTTGTTTTTATTCTCAGCCAAGAACCTAAAACAGAGAACCAAACTGAGTTTTAGTACCTGCAACACCAGGCACATGACTAATATGCTTATTTTAACACTTCAGACTGAAATGAATGCAAGAGGGAAAAACAAAATTACACAAATACAACAAACTGAAAAAATACATACACAGAATGGATGGGCATGTTTAAAACCACATGGTAAGAACTGTTCAACTGTTTTCCTGCAAAACTTTTCTCCTTCCTTGCTCCAAACTGACATGTTACTGACACAAGTGTACAAGGAAACGCGTGCATACTTTACTGCCTAGAAAGAACTTTTAGTTACTGAACTGATTACGTGTTGACAGTGTACCCAACCTTTTTCATGTGTTTGTGTATGTAAAAAGAGAAATATTGCTCCATGTGTTTTTTTAAACTCTTAAATCCATATCCTGGCCTTACTCCAAAGATTTCCAACCGCTCTCACAGGCTTGAACAGGCCAATTTACTGCTGCTTTCTTGATCACTTCTAAAAACAAAATGCCCATCCCGGTTGCAAACAGTAAAGACCAGGAATCACAATGCAATAATTATACTCACGTAACCACCACAGAAAAGGACAACAGCCGGCTACATTTTCAATGCACTTATAATCAGGACTCTTATTTATTCCTTTTAAACCTGTATTCTTCCAAGGAAAATGAAAATTTGAAAAGGGCTAAACATGTTTGAAAGAAAAATAACGTTCACAATTAGTTAGGAAAGTTAAAAAAGAAAACGGATATTCATTCAAGTAGCTAAAAAGGTACTAGACGTACTTTTTGAAGGCAGCAGAGATCACATTCTTATCTCCAGCTGGCAGCATGGCATCTTCTTTTGAGAAGAAACCAAAGCCACTGAAGGAGGCGGTTTGTCCTGATTTTGCGGGGCTCTTTGCTGGAGGGGACGATGCGCTGCCGATGGTTTTCCATAGAGGACCGCCAGCCCCAGGCGCTTTACCCACAGGATCAGTGGAAGCATCCTCTTTCTTAGTCTCTGGGCTGGTTCGTTTAGGGCTGGCATCATAGTCAATCCATTTACCTGCAGATGCTTTCTCGATGTCACCGCCATCTGCTGTCCGATCGGATTTCTCTGGTCGACTTTCTGCTAGCTTGTCCTTAGCATCCTTGCCGCCAGGCTTTCCCTTGTTGCTGCGATGGTGGGGTGATGAGGACCTGGACCGTGAGGAGTAGCTCGACTGCCTAGAGTGACGAGATCTCCCCGAAGACGAGCGGTCAGAGCAGTGGGAGCGGCTCCGGCTGCCTGAACGCTTCTTAGGTGTGCGGGAGCGTGAGCGCCCCCTCCTGGGGCTGTGTGCATGGTGGTCCTGGTCATGGTGGCGATCGTGCCAGCCTCCACCACCACCACCCTGCCAATTGGCCTTATAGCCATAGCCTCCGCCTCCTCCCCTGTTCTGGTAATGACCACGTTGGTAATAGCCTCGGTTTCTGCCACGGTAGTGGAAGGGCCTCCGGTAGCCTCGGTTGTAGCCTCTGAACCCACCTCTGTTGTTCTGATAGTCCCTGGTTGGATAGTTTCTGTAGGACGGAGAGTGAGAGCGAGAGCGGGACCGGGACCTAGAACTGGATGAGAGAGAAAAGACAGAAAACTTATGTTATTGAGGGCAAGGGCTAAGACTGTAGCCACAATGCTACTTTTCTTATGGGGGATGCTACGTCAGTGAAACAGCAAGGACCCTAAACAAAATAGTGAAAAAACACCAGTAACACACAGCATCAGCTATCTGTGAACACCAAAGTGCCCACAGCATTGACTGGGAAGTCATCAACAGGAGTCAGTCCACGCCTATTCACATCCCCATTTGAAAGTTTGAGAAACAACTGAGTTAGACTTTGTGTGGAGTTATTTGTTTTTGTCAAACTGCTGTCTTCAAGCTCAAGAGTAAACCCTCAAGGTTTAATTCTATTTACCGTTAAGATGGTACAGAGCCCAAACTATAAAACAACATTCAAAAATAAAATGTATTTCCTCATTCAGAGCCATTTCTAAGACTTTTAAAAAACCTTTGCAAAGAATGGAGTCGTTCCACTAAAATATCCACATGACCCTAGAATCACCCTGAAGGATCAGAGGTTCGCCAACATAATTACTCAATTACAAAAACTTTAATAAATCAATTAATCATTTGTAATTTTTTAAGCTAGAGTCAATGGTTCCAACTATCAGTATTTTCTGGTCTGTGTCTTTGTCTTCTATAATAGTAAATGCAATATCTGTGGGGTTTTCTTGGATGGACAATAAAAGCAATATGAAGAGGTCATCTTGGTCTTTGACAACTCACAACAGACATTTTTTCAACATTTTCTCCCAAGTTGTAGGCAAAACAATAAATCAAATCAGTAGATTAAAAGACAATGAAAGAATAGTTAGGTGCAGCCTTGTGTTACATTATGCTATATTAAAACATAGGACTGATAATTAAATTATCTAACCAGCAGATGGAGCACATGGAATATGCTTTTTGCAACAGTGGAAAGAATGAAACATCTAAAAAAAACCATTGAAATAATATCAGACAAACTATTCCTCATTTTTTGCGGACACTTAGGTGCAACACAAGGGCGACCCTGTGGTCCCAACAACCTATTTTAGATAGCTTGGACAAGAAACAGAGAACCCACCACTGCCCATGTGTATATCAAGTCACCAGGGGGCAATATAAGCTGAGTGATGACTGGGAAGATGCCACTGAGCACAGCAGGCTCATCCTCACTTTAAAAGGGTCTGTGTGTTGCAGCAGCAACACTGAGAGTGAAAACTTGAGTTTAATGTGATTTCAACTTGAGGACAGAAGACATGATGACAGACCAAACTAATCACCCATGACATAATATCTGCAACTGGAAAGTCCAACACTTATGAAAGAACACAGGTGTGTTAACAACAACAATCTTCCTACTGCAGGGAAATGTAAAGTACCAAGTAAATTCAGGTACAGAAGCACGTATAATTTGAACTGCACCTGTCCTGATGGTCTGTAAAGTCATAGACTAACAAGTACATGCCAGCTACATTAATGCAAACACAGAATTGTCATTTATCTGCTTACCCCTTGCACCTTGTCATTGGAACAGAGCCGTCCTGAACTGTGCTGCAGTACACACAAACTACAGTGTACTCCCCCAAGCAAGACAGTCTGTGTGGCCTGTGTTGGACAAAGAGTATACCCAGGATGCACTTGCTCTAAACCACAGAGGGGGGAGGAAGTAAAGGGGGAGGGAGATACAGCAACAGTACTTGCTCGCTACTCCCTTGTCCTTTGACAATCATTGACATGCGGTGTAGCAATGCTTAAGGAAGAGCTGTGTGTGAAAGTGCTAAACCTTTTGGCTTTACAAACATAGACTGAAAACAACATGGCAGCCAGCGTGGGTAGCACTGGGGAAAAACATAATAAATAAAATAAAACATTATATTGGGTATATTGGTTGACATCTTAAAACTTGCAAAAACACAAATACAAATGATGACTACCAAGTATAAGGGTAAGCTGACACAATTTGCGTGAGGCTTTGTCAGACGTTCTATCACACAGGAAAAGCATGTATGCAAATTAAGAGCAAACCTAGAAAGAGTAAGAGAACAATGACAGGGCTCTATGCTAAGCTTTTTCACAAGAAGCACATGTGCTCCTGCTCCTATATGAAAAAATTTATGAGCACAGCGACAAATTTTCAAGTAACACAGAGTTAATTAACAAACTATTTATTATATACGTATTTATACTACATGTGTGTGCTCCTTCCTCTTGTGTACAATTACTATTTTATTATAATATTATTTTTTGTTCTGCCACTCAGCCACTTAAAATGTATGAGCTAAATGAGGGAACATTCAGCTGATTAATAATTTAATGTAACTAATGTCATTCAATGTTCAACATATTGATCTTTGCACACACAAAGGACTCATGTGTTTTATTTCTCCACCTTACTTAACAACCAGGTATTTCAATTGAAGATGCATGATCGAAATGTATTACTACTCTTTATGTCAGCCATGATAACAAGGAAGCATATTTGAAAGGGACAGAGTAAAATAGGTTGCTTGATGAGCAGAGGAGGAGAAGAAGTATCACATTATAATAATTTAACAGAAAGATCATTTGAGAGTCATGGCATTAAATAATATCATATAATATCAAAGTTCACCACAGTGTATTAAACAGTCAGAGCTCAATCACCAATGAGTCCTTATGTCTGTTCAAATCTTCACAATAGTCCATATCTCAACAAAAACCTCCTCTTCTGGATCCCAGCAAGGAAACAAAAAATACTAAGTTTCAAAACTAAAGTTGGCCAATGAAAATAAAACCAAGTGACATCTCTCACATCTAACAGACAAGCTTAGTAGCCTAATTCTTCAACAACACCAGAGTTACCTCCCGTAGTCCGGCCAATGGCTGTCAATGAGGACGGACTGGCTGTCACGGACTGGGTCTCATCCAGACTGGTGAGTTTGGTTTGAAACGCCGCAACAGATGTTCCCTGAGCTGACTGGGCTGTGTGAATGTGTTGCGTGTCACCACAATGCACTACTTCTATGTGTCTTTCTGTTGTGCATTTTCCATGTCAGCCAAAGTGGCGGATAGCTCCATGATTTTTTTTATCCCGCGGGTAAATTTTGGCAGCAGCGGGTGAAAAAGCCATAATATCGAACTATTGCCTCTTAAGGCTCAAGTGGTATTTCAACACATCAGTTAACCAAAATCGTGGGTAGTAGTGTACATTAGAAAAACTTAATCACTAACAATTATAAAAATGATAACAGTTCATTGAGTCTAGCGTTCAACCAACTCCTTCAATATAACAGTTCATTGAGTCTAGTCCAACCAACTCCTTGTAGCTGTTCTATAATCACTGCACAACATTTCCTTTAAAAGCGTACTTGATAAATATGATCATTCAAAATACAAACTGCTGAATATAAACACCAAATACACAAAACCAATTTAATGATGTCGGTTAATGTCATAAACAAAAAACATTTAAACAACGTTTACCTATAGCGACGTTTCCTGGATCTTGAGCGGGAGTGACTTCTAGAGTGAGATCTGGAGTAAGATCTGGATCTGGATCTTGATCTGGAACGGGAACGAGCTGGAGAATCTGGAGCCTTCGACATCTTTCCACTTAGGTAGTATAAATATTCTTTTCCTTCAAAACATAAGAAAACAAGTTAATTTTATTGGCTAAATAAGGTGTAGTTGATATGAATATTTTGTTTGCAAACACAATTTAAGGGAATGAAAAAGGTACCAAACGTTATGAAAAAAAAAATCAACTTTAATTCAAGCAAATTCCCCATACTTCTCAGGATTATACAGCTACATGTTTCCAGACCAGCTGACAGGCTGGTTCTCGCAGCATACATGAAACCTTTTCGCCGGTCATCAAGACCCCTGCACCTCGCTGCTTTCAAACCTCCCATCCCAGCCCCTAAAGCCCCACATGACCTTGAAATGGTCAGACAATAATAAATCAAAACCAATGCAGTGATATCAACACAACAGGCCAACAAGTCAGTTTTATAACTATAG
This sequence comes from Micropterus dolomieu, assembly GCF_021292245.1. Taxonomy (NCBI): domain Eukaryota; kingdom Metazoa; phylum Chordata; class Actinopteri; order Centrarchiformes; family Centrarchidae; genus Micropterus; species Micropterus dolomieu. The sequence continues at coordinate 8,886,658 of NC_060158.1, forward strand.
CAGACAGCTGGAGAGGCACGTAAACATGTGCTCATGAGCCGGCAGCAATTTGAGACAGGTTGAGCTCCTGTGCAGCAAGATGTGAAGGCTGCTGCTTAAGGAGTGAAAGAAAGCTTGACATAAGACACAATTTAATGTAAACCGTTCAGATGTTCAAGGACATGACCCTTCCAACATCTAGATATAACCAACAATACAGAATCAGATTCTGCAACACGTCTCAAACAAGTCTAATTAGAGCTACACAATCTGCTCTGTGGGAAACCGTTTTCTGTGTTGTTAGTTTCTGGAGGCGATTGTGGGAGATCTCCCTATTAGCGATACTGTGAAATTCTGTTATTACTGTTATTGTTGGGGCCTTTGTTGCCTCTCTCCCTCATTACCGATAGTCTCTCTACATACACCGAGGGCCCCCTTACATGGAAGTCACTATGTTGCACTTACACACTGAACTCTCTGATTACAATGCCTGACAAGAAGATGTTATAAGAAAAAAAATAATTTTAAAAGGACATGACTTTAAGGAGGTCAATAGTGAGACTGCAATGACAAAGAACAGCCAAGTCAAAGAACAAACCCACCAGTATGTATTTTGCAGCATTTGTCCATCTTGCTGCCTATCTGCCAAGCAGCTCTAATAATGCCTCAAAATATTTCTCTTTATGCATCTCTTCTACAAAATGGACATCAGAGCATCAGTGTCTTGCAAAGCAGCAGCCCTTGAGCATTTAGTGTTGCTTTAGTGCAGTCAGGCAAAGAGAATGCTTTTACTACACCAGGGACTTGTACCAGGATCTTCATATTGAAAAGGCAGTACTGATGACGTCAACCTGCTACTCCAAGATAAAGTCTGAAGCATTTTATTCAAGATTCCCTTTAAGAGCCCAATTAAATGCGTACTGAATGTTGGAATGCATGCTTTCTTTTATGTTTAAAGGGACAACAGTTGCTATGTCCCAAACAATGGTTGCTACATGTTCATAGTTTCCCATCTCTGTACACATTTAAAGCAAGACACTTGAGTGTTTTGTTTTTTTTTTACCACCTAGGCCCCAAATTTGGGGGACAAAAAGGCACTCGTTGCTCTTCCGCTGAACCTCAAACTTTCAATACACATAATTAAGGTAAGCAATAAGCTAGGGGAAACCTGTTTTTGCGAGTCTCTCATGAAAAAAGAAAATCCATGCTTTCAATATTATGAGTTTTATCCCTGAAAAGCAGGTTTTACTGTGTGAAAAATGCATAAAGACATACCTTTTTATAAGCTTTTTATTTTAAAAATTAGGTAATTTAAGAGTTGGTATTCAGAGCATCATCTCAGATTCTGCTCTTCTCTGGACAAGGGCCGGCAGATTCCATGTATGCCCTGAATAATAATTACAAGGAGGTGCATCAGTCTACTGTATGCCACCAAAAGCCCATTTCTCTCTCTCTAACATAAACACTAACAGGAAGTGAAACTAAGCATGAATAATTTCAAGTGCATCACCACATGCCGTCTCTGACAGTACAGGAGTTAGTCTGTAGGGCTGTACACCCTGCTCTCTAATACAATTAACCTTTACATGTAGTGAAAGTAAATATGCATATGCAGTACTACTTGTTTCTCTAAGCCATAACTCATCTTATCTATCACATAATGTGTGCTCTGGTGTAGCTTGATGTCAAACTGGTTATAGTTTACTCTTAAAAGTAGCCAGGCCGGTTGTGTGGGCTGAAGTGAAACAAAGCACATGCACCAGCCCACCAAAGACAGACACATTTTAACGGTGGAGGGAAATATCTGTGTGAGAAACCGGAAAGTGTTAGAAGTCAAACGCAGGACTCATTTGACTGTTCTTATAATTGAGTATTTCCCTAAAGTTAAGGTCAAGTTCTTGAAAGTGCATATAATGTAGTATTTTAATACTGATCCCTGTCAGTTAACGCTATATTATAAAATGTAGCTGCCAAAATATAATTTCATATAGCTGTCTACAATAACTCTTACATATGTAACGTTATTACACTTAAAATCCCAAATATAATTCGCAAATATAGATCCACCTGGCATAAGTTAAATGTCAAGGGTGGGGAAAAAACATTTCAGCCACACAAGCCACGGTGGGGTTAATGCTAAATGCGTTGTTTATTTAGTTACTTTTGTTACTAATCATTAACGGCTATGTGCAAAGAGACAACACAAGGTTACCTAAAGTTATAACCTACAGAAAACAGGTCCCAGATACAACAAGCTACAGACAACATAACGTAAAAAATACTTGGTTTTGCCTGACGTGCTGCTGCGGGGACACACGGCATTGTAACGTTAGCCAATACTTAAGTTCAATAAAACAGAATGAAGCTATCGATAATGCTCCTGAGAGCACCAGCGTTGCTTAACGTTTCTCAATCTTTTTCCGTTAGCAAAGCAGCAGCTAGCGTCAAATATCAGCTTAGCGACTAAACTGAACTAACGTTACGTCTGAACTACGTTGTAATTACCTTTTCCCCGTCTTCACAAGGCTCGACGAGGTTCGTTTTTAATGAATAAATGTTTGCAGAAGTAGAGCAACCTTTGAGGCCAAGCTGCCTGATCGTCTGGTCCCTCCTTCCTGGTTTTACTGGACGTTACGGACCGGATGTTAGCACCCCACTTAGCTGGTTAGCAGCAGCACAGTTAGCGACAGTTACGGACACACTGCGCCTTCAGGAGAGGCCGGGTGTTTGGATGAATGTGTCATTCCTCATTAAATGCATATAGGGATGCTTCCATTTATCTGTCAACTGTGCTAAATGTATGTGTTATAGGCATCGAGATTTAACGCTTGCTAACAATCGGCAGACACACATTAGCTCACGATATGTTCCAGTCCCAGCGCTACGCTCGAATATCGCGAGGCTTTGTGTGACTAAGTGTGGATGTCCCGAGGGGAGAGGGGGTCAAATTTCCTCAGAGAGCTCATTATAGTGCTGTATTTCTTCTTACTGTACCACCTGTGGCCCACTGGGGGCACTGGGACATGTGCCCACTTTGTTTAAAATGTTCTGAAAAATAGCTTGTAACAAGTAATGTTAAATAACAAATGAAAATGCTTGAGAAAGTTTGCATGCAATGCACATCAGAAACAAATTTGCCTTGTCCAGAAAAAGTAATTTAAGCTAAAAAAAAATTGTCACATGATTTGTGTGTTTCCCTTTAAGTAAATAAAGACATTGCCACCAAGAATTGCTGCAGAAAATGTCTCCAGAATGCAGGAAATTAAGTGTTTAAAGCTCACTCATATGTTTCAGCATTGAATATTTCTTTAAAACAGTATTAAAATATCTTGAACACAATATTGTGCATCGTCACGTCTCGTGAGCTAAAACTGTAGTGTCACACCCCTATCTGACCCCTTATGCCTCCGCCACTTTTCAACACAAAGTGAAACCCTTACATATGGCACATGGCTGGATTAATCTGCTTGGGGCTCCTGTACTCCTTCATTTGATTAAACAAAGTACTTTAGGAGATTATGCACCAATGTATGAACAATAGCTGAAATATCAATGGTATATCTAGATTCTAACAGATTCTGACATAAGGCCCTCTACAAGAGGCCCTCAATAAACTACACCCTCTGCTTAATCTGACTATTAACAGAGAAATCTATCGCATTGAAAAGTCAGAGGACTCAGGGCGTAATCAAATTATTTTTGCTCCCAGCATCGATCTAAGTGCTTTAATATTGTGTGTCTGCAATCCAATAGTCCAATATTTATTTTTATTATCACTATATTTTTTTAGTCCTACATAATTAGGATACATTAATTTAGAAAAGCAAACCATTTGTACCATTTGTCAGCAGTGTAACTCTGCATTAAGGAACTATAACCTGTATTACAGGTTTCCTATGATTTCCTATTTTGTGCAAGGTCTAAAGCAGCACAGACTTGTGGTTATCCGCTTACGGAAAGAGACGTACTGTAATTGACTCTCTTTATTACCGGACCTCTGTAATAAAGCGTGACCCAGTTATGGCCCTTATCATGTCAGTTAGCATTGTGGTCCACATAATATCATATTCCCAAACAAACTGCCAGCTGGTGAGCACACCAGCAAACGTCTCAGATTTGGTTCCTGATAAACAACAAATTAAGAATTTCTCGCTGCCCTGAGCACAATCTGTTGTTTTGTTGTTGTTTCTCATTTGTTTTCCAAGAATTGCATCAATCTAAAAAACAATTGTGCATTATGTCTTCGAAGAGTCGAAGTCACCCAGATCACAGTTATCAAAGGAAGGTCAACTGGATTTGGCTGAAGAGTCTTCTTCAATTCTAACTGACTGGGAGTCCCAGGTATTTAACCTCTTTAGGGTTGTTATAAAGGTGATGGACACCACATTAGATAGTGCTTATGGCTGTTGTAACGGCAGTCGTTATGGTGACTTTAACAACCATAAGCACTGTTACAACTGAAGAATCCTCTTGGATGAGAGGCGAAAAACCCTGCATTTAACCCTCATTGGATAATAGTGCTTTATATGCTTATAACAGTGCAATGACATAACTTCTGGTATTTACAATTACTATATAAATAACACTGAATTTAATTGGGAAAAATAATTGACAGAAAGGTAAATAAATAAATCAAAAAATGTGGCCCTGGTGTAGTGGCCTAATTAAATCATTGAAACAAAAAACCTTTCGCCAGCAACTATTTACAATCTCTTAATATTTTACAGCTTTTTTTGGTTAACTGGGGCGGCTGTGGCTCAGGAGGTAGAGCGGGGTGCCCGTTAATCGGAAGGTCGGCCAGCTCCTCCAGGCTGCATGTTGAAGTGTCCTTGGTCAAGATACTGAACCCCGAATTTGCCCCTGGTGGCTGTTCCGACAGTGTTTGAATGTGTGTAAATGTTAGTTTCTGTTTGAGCTCAGTGAATGAATGTGAATGAATGGTGAATGCAGATGTAGTGTAAAAGCGCTTTGAGTGGTCGAAAATACTAGAAAGGCGCTATACAAATACGGAGCATTTACATTTAATTCTGTGGTGGAAGATGTTCGCCCTCTACCCAAATACACAGCTGTCTTTCAGCTTGAGGTCCGTTTGTAGTGCTGTGCACTATTTTTATCAGACTCAAAGCCTCATAACGCCTCCTATCACAGACACAGATTCCATCCTGAACACCACTCAGGGCCCCACTGGTCTTGGCTAAAGTTATATTCTGTCTCATCTCACTGAACTGTTTGATTTGGAGATGTGAGACTCAGTAGTAAATGAATTATAGATCTGTCACAAAGACTTCTTTCATTCTATTGTAAGAATCTCTGGTTCATGGTATTCCCCTCTTGCCTTCTATGGATGAATGGTATGTCAGTGTCTATTCAAAGTTAAAGAATGTGTATTATTTTTGTTGTTAGGCAAACAAGAGCACAAACCTCAAGGAACTTTTAAATCCCACAAAATGAGGAGGAAAGCAATCCTCAACAGCTAGACTGGAGTGCAATTCAATTCAATCTTTATTGTCCCACCAGGGGAAATTTGATTTGCAATAGGGTTAAAACAAACATACAAGACATTAACAAAGATAAGCCGTTACCATGTACAACATCTATTTCTTCGTCTAAAAGTGTATTTGTTGCAGTAATATTTTGTGTTTCTGACAGTGTGCCTTTATCCAACTGCCAATCTCCCTTGTGTATAGACATTCAGTCATCTGTGCCAAACAATATGTCGGTGCACAAAATGAGTCAACAAAGGGACTAATAACAAGATGTAGTACAAGTATAATGTACTGAAGTAATAGCTCATATCCACTGCCTTAAGGCAAAATGTGTAATAATGGCATACGTGAGTACCAGTACTGTGTATTTGTGATTGCAGTATTCAATATCAGGAATTAATGTTTGCATAAGTGACAAAATACAACTATTTTTGCAGAGCGAGAATAGTTGAATATTTAACAGCATTTTGTTTTGTGATTTCTCATATATTGCGTGACTTGTATGTTCTTTGTGTTTCTCCTTCTTTTTAATAATTTTCTTCTCCACCTTTTTGTACTGTCTTTGTTCGTTATTTGAGAGAATGGTGAAATATTTTCAATGTGATCTTACTCTGCACCTCTGTAAATGGCAAAGTGAGTAACGTGAAGTTCAACAATTTTATCTTAAAAGAAGGAAAGGAAGACATTTTGTACATTTTTGGACGCATGTGTTGCCAAGGAGGGCCGAGCTTTACAAGTCATCCTTCGAAAAACGTATGGAAAAAAGAGTGTCACACAGCCCCGAAGGCTGTCGTTAAAGTTCATCTATTTTCTTGAGTCTTAAACCCAAATTTCTGTCCCTTATTCTGCATGATAATAACATGACATCCAGTCCACAGCCTGCACAAAGACCTGGTTTGAAATTTCACAACTCCACATGACACACGGTGATCAAATCACTCCTTGTTGACCTTTGACAAAGGTATGCAAACAGTTCCTATTCACTCTCATTTCCTTTGCAGCACAGGTGTTGGGCACTTCGATGTGCCAAAGTTAAAATTAACCCAGACAAATCTCTCATTTGGCCACATTGTGGGAGCACACATGGCTCCTTGTCTGTCACTCACTGTTACAAGCTGTTTATAGTCTCACTGGAGGTTTGAATTCCAAGGGGCAGAGGACAATGTTGACCAGTGAGGTCATGAGACTGAACTGAAATAAAGTCAGTGAGATTAAAGGGATTGTAGCGTGTTCAGATTCTGCAACATGAAACCTGCGGAGCATTTGTGTCAAAGTACAACACAAGCAGCAGGCAAAAAAATGTTCCAAAATTTCATCCTTTAGTTAGTGCAAGGGCATTTTTATGTATTATTAAGGCCTGAGCACGAACCATGCGAGGTCCCTATTGATTTGTTTTTTTTCTTCTTTTTTAGTTTAAGTAACCTCAATTTTAGGGGCCTAAACATACTCGAAAACTCACCAAACTTAATAATAATCTATTATTAATTATCTAATAATTCAGACGCGCCGCAAAATTTCCTATTTTATGGGTTTCAATGGGTGTGTCAAAATGGCTCGCTAGCGCCCCCTACAGAGCAGCCTGCAGACAAACAGGAAGTCGGCCATTTTGGATTTAATGGTAATTTTTGGCGATTTACACACTTTGTACTTTAAGAAACTCCTAGGGATTTAGTCCAATCAACTTCAAATTTTCGATGTGCACTCTAAACCCATTGACAATTAAAAGTTATTCAAACGGTTATTACAAGTCGACCAGGTTGCACGTGGCGTGTCATCGAAAAATAGTGATTAGCCATGAAACAGGAAGTTTTTCAGTACACGTAATCACATCTGCACCAAATTTAGTATAACAATAGTCCTGCTCTTTTTATATACAGTCTATGCTCTGAACACATCCATATGTCAAAATTCACTCGAAGTCATAGCGCCACCTGCTGGCAGCAGGAAATGACACATTTTACGCTGTAATGTACTACTCCTAGCAGGTTGGACGTATCAACTTCAAAACTGTCCCAGAAAACCCTTAACACATTGATGAGGCCATGATGTAAAACTTGTGAGTTTTTGGTAAATAGCGTGGCGGTGGCATGGCGGTGAAGTCCCACGCTTCGCCATGACACAGGAAGTTGTTGTAACTTGACTGTACAAGCTCAGTTCTGTATCAACTTTTACACCTTTAATAAGAGTCCCGACCTGAACACATGCACCAAACTTTAGGTGCACGGAACACATCTACATGTCCATTTATAGTTGTAGTGCGAAGTGCTATGTAGCGCCAGAAAGGGGACACAGCAAGTGATGATTAAAACGTTTGTTTAGCGTCCGAAGCGCGTTGGAAATTCACAGCCACACTGGCAGAGCTCCAGAATCTGCAACACGGCCGCCTCACACCTCGACGCGCTACACTTGCGAGGGCCCACCCAACGCTGCTTGCAGCTTTAATTTTAAATGTTTTCTCATCACAAGAACCTTATTGTTCAGTTCTTCTGTGTTTTACTGTTTCTCCCTAAACGTTTTAGTCTTTCTCTGTAGTACAACTAACTTTTTCCTGTCTTTGAAGCAAAAATTTATCAAAAGTAAAATACATTGATCTTACTTAGAAACCATTGAATCTTGCACTAATAAAAAAGCTATACAGACTGTGAAGGAGTGTAATGCTTTTCATGTCATGTTAATTAACATATCTCTTTTATCTTAACTTTTTTTCTCCATTGAGTTCAGCAAAGAAAAGAAAGTAAGACACTGAAACCAAAAACTCAAATTACAATGTCGACTTTCTTGTCAAGGCACAAAAACACAGCAGCACAAAACATGCAAAGGTGTGAGAGAGAGAAAAGAAAAGGCTCACCTTGCAGGGGAAGGTGAAAGTGCCGTGAAACAGAGATGAACAAGACGGCTCTCCTTCCTCGTTTAAAGAAAGAAATCTCAGTGAAAAGATGTTAAGATCAAGCACGGCCTCTTGCAACCAACTGTCTGACAACCACTTGGTAATATCACATCTGAATTATAAATAGTTCACTCTCTGGAAGCGTTCAAATGTTCAACGTCATTTACTGATCAATGGTCTCCTTTCATTTGTCATGCGAAGGATGGGCAGGTTGAATCACTCAACCATATGACATATGTTTTGAAATGTATATACTGTTCCTTTTCAGTTCCGCAAGCTGGAAAAAGGTAAAGGCCTGGGTATATATGACTCCACGGTGTTGCACATGGACAAACCATAATACTTTTCATATTGCAATCATGAAGTGGCTATGCAAAAAACATTCCTCCATGAACATGAAAACCAAAAGTGTTTTGCAACAGAATCATATAATGCTCTGGGCCTCCTTCTGTTTGAATGATCTTGTAAGAATACTAAGTGCAAGCATTAGAAAAACAAGAGAAAGATGCTACTAAACTTTTATAATACTGAGTTTTAGCAAGATCAAGAGTCTACAGCCATGCCAACAGCTCTGTGAGGCTGTACTTAGGCACAGCATTGCTTTGAGTTAAATGCTAACATACTTATGTTTAGCAGGTGTAATGTTTACTATGTTCATCATCTTAGTTTAGCATGTTACTATGTTAACAGTTGCTAATTAGCACACAGAGAACAGCTGGGGCTGATGGGAATGTCATTATTATCCTATTATGGTTTTGTCCTGAACCGAATAATTTGACATATTCAATTTTGACCTAATTGTGATGCTAGAAGTTGAGGGAATACCAAAGTTATTACAATTCATCCTGTGAGGGACATATCTGTACCAGATTTCATCACATTCCATCTAATAGTTGTTGAAACATTTAACTAAAAAGCAAGATAATAAGTCAGGGGATGGATCATAAAAGTCAGCAGGATCATCAAAGCAAAAATGTCAACCTCATGATGGACAAGAGGAAAAGTCAGAAGATTACTAAACATAATAGCATTCAGCCTCTGGAGAACACGAAAACCCCCAACAAAATGTAATAGTATTCAATCCAATTATTTCAGTCTAGACTAAAATGGTGGACTGACAGACAGACACTGCTATAAATAAGTAAAGAAATCATTTCTGTGTTGCACCTGTCTCATGCAGGTAACGTTACCATGTAAACATCCCAAATCAGGCAAACAACAGAACTATGATTTGCAGTGTAGAGAGAGAAATTTATTACACCATGGACTGCAGCAGGGACTCTTTGTATAGTGAGTAAGATCTCTAATTACAAAGTCACCATCCAAACCAAGGCAAACAGATACAAACAACATGTCCTGCCCCCGGGGTTTCTGTCCAGAATCGTATCTCTGTGCCAAATGGCAGTGTGGTCACAGTAAAACAAGGTCCAGTGTATTTTGTTAGACATTTGATATGCTAGCGACCCTGTGACAGATGCACTGTGACCGGTCGCTGCAGCAATGAGAGTCTGTTTGAGGACAAAGTTACCTAGAGTGGAAGGGAAAACAAGGGTGACCACAAGGCTTCTAATATTTGATTGCTAGCGTGCATCATAGCAAGTGGAGCAAATCTCATGCACGTACCTTTGATCTTTTGGCTGGACTACACATCATAGCTGTCTGGGGTTAGTTCTCTTCTCTGTGTAACCAAAAGCCACAGCCAAACAAACAGGCTGTTACTGAAAACTGAGAGACCGTGTGAAAATTATTCTTTCATACAAAAAACCCTGTCTCCCAGACACTAAACTGTCGAAAAATAATCTTTAAAAGAAAGTAAATGTAGTTGGTTTCACAGAGGCAGAATGTAACACAGTACATTTATCAAGTACTGTACTTTAGAACAATTTTCAGGTACTTGTTCTTTACTTGAGTATTTCCATTTTATCTCACATCACTACAATAATTTGAGAACATTAGTTACTAGTTACTTTGCAGATTATTGTTATTAAATATAAATCAACCAATAAATCCTGAGTTATTATTATGGATTAAGCTACATTTGGTTAAAAAAAAGCATGTGTATGTGGGTAAAGAAAATGTGCATTACCTATGTCAAAATGCCTTAAAATTCAACAGATGCACCACAGTGGTTGTAAATGCAGAAAAAGTGCAAAGCATCCACAGTTCATTGAAATGTTCATTACTGGCTCTTTGTGCTTCAGAGTCTGTGCTGCCACCGTCTGGTCTCTCTGAAGACCTTACTCTGTAATCCAGCTGAAGGACTGTGAGCTCTGGACCTGCATTTATACAGCAGTGGAAAAAGAAAGCAGATTGTTTACTTAAGTAAAACTACCAACACAACAACATAAAAGTACTGTATTACAGTTCTACATGTAATACATAACATAATACATCATGCTTGAGTAAAAGTTCAAAAGCATCATTAGCTAAATGTACTTAAAGTACCAAAAGTAAAAGTATTTCTCATGGTAGTAAAAGACAGTGGTTCCCAAATTAGGGGTTGGGCCCTTCTGATGGGTCATAAGATAAATCTGAGGTGTCGTGAGATGATTAATGGGGGAGGAAAGCGTTGCTACAAAACACTGTATTAACTTTTGTGACTTTTCTTTGCTTTTTGTGCAATATTGAAGTCTAGAGGGAAAATGTCTGTTTCAAGAAACTGCTAACATAAAACTCATAGACTTCTGAAATACAACAAGGAGCCACAACCATTCTGTTTTTTAATAAGAGGTCACAGGCCAAAACAGTTGGGAACCTCGGGTTCAACAGTGTGTTGTATTTTATAAAATTCTCATGTGTTTTCTGTAAAATGTTAATCTGAAAAGTGATAATAACTTTGTATAGCACCTTTAAAAACATAGCTTACAAAGTGCTTTGACAGGCAGAGCAAAAGCTGGATATTCAGAAGGTAGTATAATGAGACGCCCAAAAAAAGCAAAATAAGATTAGGATAAAGTAAAAAGAATAAGATAAGACACCCATTGAAAAGGTGATATGAATAAATACACATAAAAGCAGATAAAATGAATAGAAACGACATCATTAATTGTGGTAATGTGATGTCGTCTGTTAAATTCAGTAAGTAGCCTAGCTGCTGCATTCTGAATTAGTTGGTGGCAAGAGAGTGACTCTTGGTTCATGCCAGAAAGGAGGGAGTTAAAGTACTGGAGAGAAGATAAGTATATGCATTGCTTTTTTCCGAGTGTGAGAGCATGGGTTTAATTCTGGAAATGGTTCTTCTTTGCAGGAAGCAGGACTGGACAACTTTTTTGATCTGTGGATCAAAGTTTAGATCTGAGTCAAGTAGTAATTATTAACTAAAGCTGTCAGGTAAATGTTGTGGAGTAGAAGTAGAAAGTAGCAGAAAATGAAAAAAACTCAAGTAAGTGCAAGTACCTGAAAAATACATACCAAACTTAAGTAAATGTATATAGTTACTTTCCACCACTGTGTAATTTCCTTGTAGTGTTTGTACAGCATGCTAATATACTATAGTTGTGCAGCTTTAGCATTCATTTATAGCATTAGTTGCTACCAGATCTCTGTAGGTGCAGTCGATATCTAATATTTTCAAATGTCTCAACATGACAAGTTACACAGATGATATAAAAGCAACATTTATTTATTTAGTGATTATCAGAACCTTGAGTACTTTTAATGTACTTTTATTATGTTTATCTACTGTTTAATGTCTGTGTTGTTTCTATAATGTGAGGATGACTTGTCTACTGCAAAACAAATCTACCTATGAGTATGAATAAAGTAACCTGAATGGATGTAGACACACACACACAGAGCCGAGTCCCTTTCATAAAGCTTTATTTCACAGATCCCCTGTAACAGGAGGCCTAGGCAGCCAGGCTCATTATACATTTACATACACTGTCTGTGGCCAGTCCTTACAATGCTCCCCATGTTAAATAACTCCATAATTCAAGACAAAAAACAACAAACACTCGCACACACACACTGTTCAACTTAAGATAACAATAACAATATTGTGATGATGGTAATAATAACAACCATTGTCAAATATTATGTATTTCCAGGGTTTTACACTGTATTTTCTAAAGTTTGTTACACAGTCATCTTTAAGGTGCACCATAAAATCTGTGACATTTCAATAAAACTTGACAAATGCTGCATCATAACACGCGATGAAGACAGAGAATACTGGTTGTTTTTTTATATTTCAGATGAGAGTTTGTTTTTGTTCCAGAAAGAGTTTTTTTCCTCCTCTTTTATCCTCTGCAGGAGATACTGTTGATGGGAATTCAGCGCAGTTCACTGTTTGTTTGGCACACTATTTTTATAAGCCGCTGCGGCGTGGCATGAATCTCATAGCTCAAGCAGAGACATAAGGCGCGTCTCCATGGATGTGTGGGGACTCACAGGACCTCTGCAGGGAAAGAAGAACCAAAAATAGTGAGATGAAGGTGAAATGTTTCTTTTTTTATTTTATTATGCATTTCATACAGAAAAAATGTCTTGCCATCTTGGAAAAGTGGTTTACATTATTTCTAATGGCCTAACTTCTACATCCAAATGACTTGAAATTTGCATTTTAACTTACAGGAACATGACATAGACTGACGGGGCGTCATAACAAAAAGATAAAAATTTCATTTGTCAAACTCACAATTAAACTCTAGCGTTGCATTTTAAGGATTCTACAATTGGAGGAAACTTTAGCTTTAAATTAGACTTTAAATGCCATAATAAAGAAGCCCAGTTCTGATCAATTCAGAGGGATGACTTTCTTGTTTCCAACTGGCTAAACTAACGCGGCAACTTTCATGAACGGCTGACATGTTTGACTCATTTGATCTATGACAGCGATTCCCAACTTTGGGGTCAGGACAGTCAAAGTGGTTCCTAAGATAAATATGAGGAGTCACAAGACGATTCAATTGATAAAATAAGATATAAGATTTCTGTAACACAATATTATGTTAATACTTCAGACTTTTACGTAACTTCTGCCCTTTTTATACTGAATACGCTTACCTGTAATATACTGCTTACTACTCGTGTGCAAACTAAGGCCATAAACTGGGATTAGGGGTCACACAGAGATAAACATTTATTCAAAGGAATCCCAAGCAAAAAAAAGTTAGTTAAACTGATGTAGGACTAGACTTTAAGATTGAATGAGGGGGGTCTTTGCATGAGAAAGAGGGCTTTAACTACCTCAAGATTAATTGATTTCAGACAAATTTGTGCTTCTTTATGTCCAAAAGTCCCAAGATTTAAATCTAAACACAAAATAAGTATAGTACACTGTTTACTGAATGTAACTCAAGACTCTGCTGTATTATCACAGTCTGATCTGGTGTCTCTTTCCTGTACCTGCGACATGCTGAGGCTTCATAGGGCCTGTTTTCATGAGGAAGGGCTCTCCACCCTCGAACGCCAGGATTGGCTCACTGACCAGCCCGCTCTGAGTCTGCGCCGGGTTACCGCCCTTGTTCAGCTTGATGATCTCCTCGAAGTCGGCTGCCTCTCCGTTGGCTGAGATGCCGTTCTGGTGAGCAGAGGGCTGGACACCATTTACAACAGGACCGGACACTCCTTGTGACGGGCTAAGGACCGGCACACCGGGACTCTGCAGAATTCCCGCTGCTGAAATATAATATAAATGAATACATAAATGAGATTAATAGATTTTTTTCAGACTGTACATATGGCATAGAAGCTAGAATGTTTAAAACATAGTTACCCTTGCTGAGCTCTGTGTCCTTGCCGTTGACTTGTGGTGAGGCTTTGACATCCTTCTGTGATTATAAAGTACAAAAAGACATTTAAGGCAAGGCAAGGCAAGTTTATTTGTATAGCACATTTTATTATAGCACATTATAGCACAACAAGGTAATTCAAAGTGCTTTACATAAAACATAAAAGCAACAGGGAAATATAAAAAAGTTTAAAAGCAACATATAAATATAATAAAAGTTACAGTGTTACAATCAGGGTTAAAAGAGTTAAATGGAAATATTTAATTAAAAGCAATGATAAAAAGCTAAAAACAAAGAAAAAGAAAACAGGACAGTAAAAGTTACAGTGCAGTGTAAGTTTAACTTAAAAGGCACACAATTTAACAAAGACAAGAGGAAGATTATTTTTCTTCTAGCCTGTTTGAAAGGAATCACACAGACCTTATCTCCTGCATCACTTTTCCGAGTCCTCTTCATGATCTCCTCAAGGCGCTGTGTAGATCAAACAGAGAGATCATTTAGTTAGCTGCTGGTGTTTTTTAAGGGGAGGAAGTACCGGTATGAACTCCAGAGTGACTGTTTGAACTCTGAAAATGTTGTTTTCCTTTCTCCTCACCTTCTTCCTCTCCAGCCGCTCCTGCTCTTCTTTCTGGAAGTGTTTCTCCCTCTCCAGGCGCTGACGGTCAGCCTCCTCTCTGGCTTTAGCTTCAGCCTCCTCCCTCTGGAAAAAGAAAAGATTAATATGAAGCTGACAAAAGCAACACTTTCAGACTAAAACAAATAATCAGGTTTTGACTTCAGGTAATAGAAAAGTCCAATAATCCTCCATTCACACATGTAGCTAAAAGACAAAAAGACAAATGTCAGTCATTTTCAATTGCAAACGTTCTTTAACACACTAGCCAACACCTCAGATGCTTCCCAGAGAGAAAAAATTTAAATCAATGGACAACTTCTCATTTGTCCAATCATAGCCTAATATGTAAATAACATACTCAAGGGTGCAAATGTTCCCTAAAGTCACATTTTTGTATAGGAAAACAACTCTGCCACCAGGTGGCAGCATGTGCTCAGTCTGTTCTGCAGCCTTCAGGCCAGAGTTGATATTATCTGAGTAACTTCATGACATGCTTCACTGGGTATCAGTATATGAGTCAGCACCAACCAAACAGATGTTTTAAAGTCAGCAATAAAATCATAAATTATGATGTGTGCATAAATCACATCTGTCAAATGTTGTAACCTGCTGTTTTTGCTGTTTCACACATTTAACCACAATGCACTGACGATTAGCTTTGATTTTATTGACACAAATCTTAAATAGTTGCAAACATTTTCCATTACATAGAGAGCACAACGCGTGAGCTACACTGAGCTCTGAAAAATATGAGGCCACTCTAGCCTAGAGAGAGTGCGCTGTCATGGTGAAACAATAGTCCAATTGAAGGGAAAAGGGGAGTCGAGCAAAGCTGATAGCTTCAGGCATGGCGTACACTGACGCCGCTTATCCGACTATCAGCCCACTGTAGAGCCAAGTGTATGAGACAGAAGCAACACAGCCCTGTCTATATCACAATGGCTGCCTCAGCCTCAGCTCATCACCATTATGGAGGTCACCAGCTGGCATCTGCCTGGGCCTCTGACTAGTGGGCATGACACACATCGTCCGTGACAGCAGCACATATTCTCCTCCTTTAATCTGCCCAGATGCCAGACAGTCAGGGGGTGAGCGAGTCAGCCCGGGGCCTGATGTTTGGGCTCACATACAGTATTACCCCCTGGACAGCTCAGGCATCTTCTAATGCATTAATCTTCCCAGATGGTAAGTGGGTTTACTGCATGTGGGGGATTCATGCTGGTTAATGGAAAATTAGAGGGTTTTCAGTTCAGACAGTATTTACAGTTCACAAGAAATGATCATGTGTTTTGCTGATGAAGTGTTGGGCCTGGTAGCAGAGTGAGAGCCAAACATTTGCAGGGTTTGAAGATAACACTGGTCCAAATTACATATAATAGAGGAATTATGTTATTCACAATCCTACTGTGATAAATGACAGTAAAAGCATTTATTTAAACCCAACATTAACAAAGTATCTCCTTTTAAGTTAATATGTTAGCAAACAGCTGCTTATTTACACATCCAGCAGTTTTAGAGGATCATGATCATTCATTTGAGTTGTGTTTAAATTTAAAATAGTGTATTATAGGTGGACTAGGCTACTGTTGCAGAATGTATGGGCATGGGAACATATTTACGTTTTTTTGTCTGACATTTTTTGAAATTGGTCCATTATTGAGCGACTGTGCTGCAGTTGGCTGCAACGTAATCCTTCCAGGCAATTGCGCCTTGTCAAAGTACGGTACATCCACTAAAAGTGCTTGCTTTGCCACTGGTAGCATCAGATTGTTATTCTAAGTAAAGAATAACATTATTTAAAGGATCACTACAGAGACAGACTTTTTTTAAAACAGTAAGATCCTCCAATAAGCAGTCGCTCCCTTCATAAAATTAGTAATTAAGGGTTAGAGGCTTGTGAGTACACTGGTTTCATTCACAAGTAAGTTGGATTCAGTTAAATTGAAAGAAAAACTAAGGTGTCTTGCAGAATAAGTGTTCCTGGTTGGAACAATATAAAACAATGTCTGTTTCCAAGATCAATAATACACTTTCAGTTTACATCTTCCCGGTCACTGACCTGTCTCTGCAGCCTCTCGTTCTCCTCCTGCTCAGCTTTGGCCCTCCCCTGCGCCTCCCTCTCCTCTTCGGCCCGCTGGGCTTCGTCCCTCAGGCGCTGCTGCTCAGCCATAAATCGAGCCTCCTCCTCCCTGCGCTTCCTCTCCTCTGCGTCCCGAGCCATCGCCTCCTCCCGAAGGATCCTAAAAAGATGGACCAGGTGTTTATATATTTGAAGAAACTCAGCAGTTTGTGGGGTAAACGTGAAATTTCACAGCTCTTTCCAGGTAACTTCCACAAACCTGTAAAATAAAGTGTTACCAAACTGTCTATCTCTGGTCAAAAAAATATTGCAGCAAGGTAACTGATGAGGAATAAAATAACCTTAAAATGTGATGCAATACAATGTAAGTTTAGAAGGTGTTTCTTATTGCAGGACTGTTGTATTGGATTGCATCATATTGTAAGGTGTTTTTAATGTTGTCTCTTGGCAGTAAATATCATATTTATTTCATACATTGTTGACAATCCTGTAAACTATCACATACTGTTTAGAAATTTTAGTCGACATTATATGATGAATGAGAAGGTGTTGATATAGCATCAGCAACAGACTGGTACTCATATTGACATTAAGTCTGACCTGTTCTTGTGCTCCTGCTCCAGACGCTCCTGCTCCTCTCTCTCCCGCTGCTCTCGGGCTTGTCTGCGTTTCTCTGCCAGGACACGAGCAGCCTCCTCTGGGTTGTTGGTGCCGGCTGATGGCTTGCTGGCCGGTGCAGACAGGTTGGAGACTGCAGCAGCAGGAGCAGGATTAGTGGTGGAGGCTGCAGCAGGAGAAGGAGCAGGACTACCGGTGCAGGCTGCAGCAGGAGAAGCAGCTGAGGCAGTGGGCACTATGTTTGGCACCGCTGGAGAGGCTGCTGATACAACCGGTGTGCTCAGGGAAGGAGGTGTAAGAGGTGCAGAGGACACCACGATGGCAGGAACATTACTAGAGTCTATCAGAGAGAAGAGAAGAAGAAGAGACGACAGGTGATGCTCATGTTTCTTTGACAATAGTAATATAGAAGCCAACGCCTGGTTTACCAACAATATCTGAAGAATAAAATGAGGAACTATCATCAAAGATGGTACATTTTGAAATCATTAGTTACGTAGCTATGATTCATTATTGAATTCTCATTTTTTATAAATTAACAATTTTCAATTAGGTGTAAAGCTGATTTACCCAAAACAGACATAAAGGGCTCTATTTTTAACACACTTTTGGTAATTTAGTGGCCAGGTTCGCCGGGCGAACTTAGATTCAGTTTTGATTATCATTATCATTATTAGGTGGATGTGTCAGAGGCTGTGACAATCGTGGTTAATCGCATTTGTGCTCTCCTGGTCATGACACAATCACAGAGTTTAAATCAGGAAACTTAATGTCAAATGATGACTCTTTTAGGTTAAACTCACTTTTATCGACATGTTGAGGAACCTACGGTCACCATGTTGTCTGTACCAGTACATGATTTTATTTGGCATCACAATAACCACCTGCAGTTAAATACCACCACAGTGGCAGAACTAAAATGAAAGTGGAATTTAAAATGTGCTTGTATTTTTTATTTCTATTTTTGTTATTCAGTTAGATTTGACTTTTACATGAAAGCGTAATTGCTCACAATGGAAATAGTTGTCAGCTTAATCTTCATATTGTGACATAAACATGATCTACAAATAATGTAATATAATGCTTCTGGTTTTGCCCGAATGATCTCTGTCACATCGCGCTGATGTCCAGTATTTTAATTAAAAATGCAGAGCTCCAACCCAGACTCATTAAAAATAAGGTGATGGGCGCAGCGCCCCCCCCCCCCCCCCCCCCCCCCCCGGGTTATCTGGTGTGACTGGTCGGGTTTGATGTGCACATACTGTATGCACGGAGGTTTCTGTGCGTGTGTCTGGTGCTGCTTGAACAAAATGTAAATAGTGTAATTGTGGCTTGACAGCTTGCAGGATGGGGATGAGTAAAGGCCAGTCAGCACAGACATACAGTACACACACTCTGCAGAAAACACGTGTGTTCATGCTGTTTTTACATTGCAACGTGAACGTCAGCCAAAACCTCTAGGTCACCTTGAGGCTCGGATATCGTCTCCATGTTAACCACACTCACTCTTTTTCTCCTCTGGAGTGTCGGGCTGCTGGGGTTCGTGGCCTGTTTCCACGGCAACCGCAGTGACCGTCTGGGGCTGTACCCTGGCGGGCGTCTGGGCTCGTTTGGGTCGGGTCTTGGTGCCAGGAGGAGGCGTCTTCTTGCCCACGGGGGTCTTGGAGGCTGCTGCTGGCACCAGTGGGGACAAGGGCCGACTTTTGGGGGCAGCAGGCGATGGAGGTCTGTTTCTGGGCTTCGGGGGGTTGCTGATGGGTAGAGAGGAGATGGCAGCGGAGGTGAAATATGAGTCAACGAGAAGAGAGAGTGAGTTGGTGGCATACCAGATGTTATATTCAAGCAGGAAAAGGTAATTAGGTTCCCAGTGAACTACATAAAGCCCATAACTAGGTCATCTGAAACCCCACATTCGGTGACCATGACTCTTTGGCTGTGGGGGGTGTAACATGAGAACAAGGCAGGGAGACAGTTTTTTCCCGCCTGTGCATCAGTCAGGAAAACCCCATTCTGTCTCTCCTCACACAAACAGACCTGCTGCTGGCAGACTGGACCTTGGCTGCTTACTGAACAGAGTCCAGCGGAGTATCTTTTAGTAGTTAGATTATAGCACCTTGGACCATCTGTCAGACATTAACCTGCTCCAGGAGTAAAGCACGGGGACACATTAGCTCTCTCGCTCTCTCTCCCACATTAAATAACTCCTCAATATTAGAAATTAATAGAAATTAGAAATTAATAGAATTAATTTCATTTTTTTTCTAGTTAAAAAAAATTTAAATAAAAAAAAACAAAACGGGATATATAGTGTACAGAACTGGTACGAGAAAGTTTGTGTGACAGTAATGAGACATTACCTGGTCTCTGGCCTGGATCTCTGGGTTGTAGAGGTGGGTGATGTAGTCTGTCTTTTCTTCTGCACTTTTGTGAGAGCGTTCTTCTCTTTTTCATTCTCCCTCTCCTTGTCCCTCTTCTCTTTTTTCTTTTTATCCACCTTGAAGAAAGATGTGACACCAATTACCAGTTATGATCACGTGCTAAGCCGGATACATCTGCTTAACACCTTATATTCCAGATAAAAGCCTTTTGCTAAGCGTCAGTATCATCATCTGACAGTGTTCCCACACTACATTATAAAAAAACTAAAAACTTTAGACCAGGAATGACTGGAATTGTGAAGTTATAGTTCTTTAAGAAAATGTTTATGAAAATTTTAATCTGCATTTATTGAATTTGTTGACCACTTGGGGGCGGCGCAACAAGATATATTATCATCTAAAGTACGATTACTTGTTATTGTAGCAGTTGCCTTATTCAGTCCCTCCAGGATTTTGCAATGTCGCGATAACAACTATTAACACAAATTCAAGAAATCCCTGTGAATTCAGCACGACTTGCAATTTTGACCAATCATCGCAACTTTTCTGCAAATTTAATTAGCTCACTTTCTTGTTTACAAAACGTGTGTGATACCAAGGTCTCACATTTTCCGACAAAAATAACAGCAAAGGGCCGTGAAAAACAGTATCCAGATCATCTTTACCAAAGCGGGGGGTAAACTGTTGGTAAAACGTGCAGTATTGTGGTTGAACATAAAAGGAAACTGTCTATTGATAAACTCTTTGCCACCACAAAACATACGCAGAGAGTGGCAGAAACAAGTCGGCAGACGAGTCGAATCACTGTGACACAGGTTGCTGCATCCCGGTCAACCCGAGCTGAAAATATCAAGGTAAGCTGGTTTAAATATGCAGGGTTATAGATAGGGATAGACCCGCATAATCCTGGAGGGACTGCTTTATGATTCAACTATAATTCTAAAGTTAAAACTATCACATTGTTTTACAGTTTTCACTTATGCCCACAATTTCATCGCAAAAAAACACCCAAAAACATAGCCTCCTTTATTGTGTATTTTACTCTAAATAGGACCATCATTTACAAAATGAACATCATGCTGTACTGAATAAGACTTGAAACTAGCGATCGAGTTAATAAACTCTTTAGGAAAGTGTTTACTGAGGTAATAATTCAAGTAAGATGTAGGGTCATTTTGTCATATACTCCAATGCAATCTGACTTCTTTTTTCAACCAATGGAGTCGTTACCTGCTGGCCATAAGAAAGAATGCAGTTTTAAGGCAGCAAAGCTAATACGAAAGGCAAAATGAGTGCATATACAGCAGGTTTGTTCACTTGTACATGTATATGAGAGTCATCATGTGTTGCCTACCGGTGTGGAGTTCCGTCGGCGCTGGCGCTGGGTGATGTCCGGCGTGCTGGCGGAGGAGACCCTCCAGCGCTCAGCAGAGTTCTGGTGCGGGTGGTGATGGGAGCAGGCAGTCAGCGGGCTGGCAGAGGCTGAACGGGAGCAGTGGTGAGAGTCTGAGTAACACATAAACATGCAGAGAGCGGCAGCAGGGCCGAGGTCAGGGCCCACACATACACACACACCATGCAGATGAACTGTGAACATAAAGTAATGATAGCTGAGGAAAAGGTAACATATTTTACTATTCAAATGTTATTTGATCTTACTGATTTCACTCACAAGCATCTTTTTTTTATTGTTATTGATTTTTTGAGGGGGGGATGAATTGTTGGTGGAACATTCTAGCAATTTGGAGATGGATTTGGAGGATCTGGGAAATTGGGGTGAGCATTTTTCCATGCTGATGGCTGTTCCATTGGTGTATGAATGTGTGTGAATGTTAGTTTCTGTTTGAGCACTTAGGCTCAGTGTATGAATGTGTGTGAATTGTGAATGCGATGTAGTGTAAAAGCACTTCGAGTGATCAGAAGACTAGAAAGGTGCTATACAAATACAGAGCATTTAAATTTACATGCTCTTTTTTTGGACTAAACAATTACTCAAACAATTAACTGACAAGTTATGACAGTTATTGAGAAAACAATCTTACTACAAAGTGTATTTATATTTTTCTGAACATTTTGAGGACACTATGCTTAGAAAAAAATGGAAATTTTTGACATCTACAATTTCATGATAACTGGGGAAAACTCCATATGCTGATTAAGGTCATGTGATGTGATCCTGAGCTCTAAAACAGCTACTACATGGACCTTGTGTGTGAGACTTGTGTGCAAGTGCTGTTTACAAAGTCAAGAATGAAAATCTTTATTTCAATCAAACCAAATAACACCACAGAGTTTAATATAAAAGCACAGATTTAAACATAGAACGTGCAGGACAGAGAGGGGAAAAGATGAAGCTAGAAACAAAGCTAGAACAGTATGTTATTACTGAACTTTATGAGTCAAACAAACTAATTTACTCTCATAAAACATCACAAAAAGGGACCTAAAGGTGACCAGAAAAGAGGATTGTGGGTACACAGTGAGCAGAAAGATGGGGTCTCACACTCACGAGAGTCGCTGTTGTTGAGGAGAGTGGCGGCGCTGCGACTGCGGGCCAGGAAGGACAATGTCGGCGTCATGAGCCGCTCCACGATCCGGCTCTCCCATGGGCTCAGGCGCAGGCTGCGGGCTGATACAAGAGGGCGCCGTCAGTGTCAGGTGACTGTTAGACAACACAGCTGCTCACCACACATGCACACACGTTAAGGTCCAGTCCATACTTACACACATAAAACCCCCTCATATCTACTGCATACATGGATACTCACACACTGAACACAATCTGCCTCCGTCTGATGCAGAGTGGAGTTTTACATTGCCTTCATGTGCTGCCGGAAATATCTTAAAAATGAACTTCCTCCTCACATTAACTGATTCAAAGTAGGACAATGGAGTTGAGGAGATATTTCCAGGTTATAACAGTAAAAAAGCTTTTGTCAGTAGTAAATAAACACCTTTGTCACTTCTGTTGATTTTACCAAACAAACCTTCATAACTTCTAAAAAGCAAGAATGTGTGTACGGGTTTGATCTTTCCAACATAAATGCACATGAATCTTTCCTCCGGCACATGAACGCACACTTATAGAAACATTTCTCAGTGGCACTGGAAAAATCAATAATCTCATTGGCTGATCTAGACATCAAGAGGCGGAGCCATGGAATCAAAATGTTCGTGAGCTGACTGGCTTATTGAAGGACCCTTGTTTTGTTCCTAGCACACAAATTATTCACCCTTTTGGAAAAGGGAACATTATAATGTCCATCTAACAAAAGTGACTTAAACCATAAGCATAATGTGTATTTGACTTCCTGTATTGAAAACACAACATCACTATTCCAATTTGACAGTAGTTTAAGACCAAACTGAGTATCAGTCTCAAAGGGAAACTTGAGTTTATTGCAATGGTTTTATATACATAGTTTTAGCCAGAGAATGTATTTATACTAAATATTATGATAACATTATGAAAAAAGTGATGGTTGAGATCTGGGGACATCGCTGCATCGCTAGAAAATATGTCCAACAGGGCAACAAACACGAGCAGTAAGAGAATCTTACAGGCAGTAAACAAGCAGACACTTGAGATAGATTAGCTTTACATAAATGAAAAACCAACATAGTTTCTGATAATCCCTTATTGCACAGCTAAACAGTGAGTGTGCACAACTGTGTCCAGTATGTTAGACTGGGGCTGAACATAGAAGGCTGCCTGCAAACCACGATGGATTTTTTTGGTAAATATTTTACAGTTTGCTTTAGTTTTCTCATGCAAATACGGTTGACTAACCTCCGCCTTCAACACAATCAGGCCGACTAAGCTGACTGCCAAGCTGGCGGACCTGGGGTACCAACACCCACCTGTAACTAGATACTGGACTTCCGTAAGCTGATGATACACGGAGCAACTTTTAGAGCAATCTTGCTGGGCAACGTTGCCGTCAGTAGTAATGATTAAAGATTACTACCTTAATCCCCTTCCCCCACCACTCCACCACCGCCCTGTACCGCCGCTATCCGTTCAAAACATAGTCGGACTTGCCTCCAGCAACATTGCCCAGCAACATTGCTCAAAAAGTTGAACCTGTGTATCATCAGCTTTACAGACAGGCCACAGGTGGTGAGGATGGGAAAGAAGGTCTCTGCTGAGCTCACAGTCAGCACAGGGAACGCTACAGGGCTGTTGTCTCAACTCTTTTCACTGTACACATATGACTGTGCCTCCAAACAGGACAATAACATCATCATTAAGTAAATGGATGACACGACTATCCTTGGCCTGATCAACACCACCCTGGCTCAAAGGAAATTGCTGCAGCTGGTCATCAAAACTGCAGAGAGGATCATCGGCTCCGACCTCCCCTCCGTGGACACTATATATACTCAGCGTTGCGGGAGAAGAGCACAGGGCGTCCTCAGGGACAAACATGACCCAACTCATGCTCTGTTTAAGTGGGGGGACTCAGGCTACAACCTGAGACAGCGCAGGCTTGTGAGTATCAGCACTCACAAAGCCCGCTTCCACAAAAGCTTCTTTCCAGCCACTGTCAGGCTTGTTGCACAGGACATTAAGAAGGGAAAAATATACCTCAGTCCTTCCTGACCACTATCTGATCCCACATACACACAATGTGCAGTACTAAGTACTCACTTCTAACATGTGCAATAAGTATTTACAAGTATTTATAAGTATGTGTATAAATGTATATACCTTATTAAATATTTTATATTTTTATATTTTTTTCTATTTTTTTATTTACATATATACTTTTACCTTTTTTAAAGATGACTCTGAGAGACGCACAATAATTTCAGTGTACCTGTACTGCAACGTACCTGTGCAAATGGCAATAAACTATATTCTATTCTATTCTATTCTGGGAATTTGTCGAACACCTGAACACCATCACCTGACCACTTTGTTGCCCTTTTGGACCCATTTTTAGTGATGTTGCCATGTCTCCAGATCTCAACAGTTAATTCGTGAGTACACGATGTCTGGTATCAGATATAATCAAGACATAATTAAACAAGACCCACATTTTCATGAACCCTAGTTTTCCTTTAAGCTAACTCATCCTGTGAGATTATTGCTGCAACTAGGACATGTTTGTATAACTCAAACTCCAGTCTGCCAATCAGACACTCCCAGACTCAAAGAAACAGAGAACTCATACAGGATGAATGATTGAACTTTAGCCTACATGTTACACACAGAACCAGACATAAGATTACAACACACAGAGGAGCAAAGCCCACGTTCATTTTCGTTACTTACCACTCAAAAACACAAAAAGCCAAGTGGCTGTTCACTCGACCCCACTCAAACCCAACGCAGTGCAAAGGCATGACATTAGTGCTGTTTGTTCTATAAGCAACACAGAGTACTCTGAACGCCGCACAATCCTGATATTATATATGTGTTTGTCTAACTATTATCAAGTGTCATGTGATGAAAAGTCAGCACAAATGACGTCCAACAACAGCAGAATATAATCAAATGCATTGTAATGACGGGTGGAAAAAGCACACACACACACAAACAAATCATTCTCCGATGAGTGCAGCAAACTTAATGTCAGAGAATAGAGTTGCTTTCAGTCAGAGGTCAGCGCCATCTTTGATTCTAGCTAGAATCAAAACTACAGATGCCTGTGTAGAAATTTTATCACAGAATATCATATAGTGGAGACAAAGTTCAAACTTCTTAAATAGTAAATGGAATAAACACACAAACTTCTTAATTATTTTCCTTTACAACTGCAGACAGTTGTGGAAAGTCGTACATTTACTCAGTATTTTTCTAGCTTTCAGGTACATTGCTCAAATATTTCCATTTTATACTACTTTATCCTTAAACGTCACCACATTTCCGAGTTAAATATTTTGCTACATTACATTTATTTAAAAAGCTATAGCTATTAGTTGTGTTGCAGATTAAGACTTATATAACAAATGATGTTTCTAAAAATATGATCCATTTTATTAGATTAAACTAACCAGCAGTTTATCAAGTAGCTAAAATTAGCTCAACTACTTATTACATGTTAATGCTTCAGTAATAATAATCTAATAGCATGTCATATAACAATATAACACTGACAGCAATAATTTAGCTGCACAAGTTTTTTTTACTTTTAGTAATTATGTACATATTGAGATAATACTAATCTACATTTACTTAAGTTAGATTTTCAATAGAGGACTTTTTCGGTTTGACGTGAAAATAAATATAAATAATATAAATTCCACTTCCATGTCTGTATGCTAAATATGAACAACCAGCAGGCACTTAGCTTAGTACAAACACTGGGCAAAGACTCCAGGAATCCCGCCCCCCAACACCACCTCAAGCCCCTATTCATATTCAACAAAAAGATTTTGTTACCTTTAGACAGAGCCTGGCTAGCTGTTTCCCTCTGTTTCCAGTATTTAGTTTAAGCTAAGCTAACAGTCTGTTGAAAAAACTTGATATTGGCAAATGTTATGTTTGAGTCCTTTGAGGCCTCTGACTGAGTAACACGCAGGTTTTATTCTCTTCTGCTGTTCTGTCCAGCTCCTTTGAAAGAGTAAAATACAACAGAAAACACGCAAGTGCACAGGAAACAGAAACATACAGATGGACACAGAACGTACCATCTCAACATGAGATTTACTGAAATTTGACAGCTAGTCCAGGTTATGTGGATTTCCTTTTTCCTATATCCAAAACATGCTGTGCGCAGATTTGTTTCGTGTACTGCTTTTCCTCAGTGCTCTATTGTAGCATATCACTCTGTTGACATACACAAAAGGTATGCATGGCACCTACAAACGCATAGCACACATACACATGATAATAGTGCAATCACAACAGCGCTGCCAAGAAGAACGACATGGGGTGAGAGGCTTGTTGTTTTTACGCATTTGACATAAAACACTCCTTGTATCATAGGCTGGCCTTCTTATGCAACAGCACAGGCAGTCATCTCTGCTGTATGTCGGCCAGATCATTTTAACATGTTTTATGACTAACTGATAACCAGACTACCTCCTGTTGCTAAGCAACAACAGTTTTCCTCCTCCTCTTCTTTCTCCAATGCGGCAAGACGGTGCTGAGCTCAGCTGCTGCCTGGTGATCGACTGTTCACCTGGAGGTAGACTGATGCCTGGATCTATAAACCCCCCGTCCCATCCCCCGTCTCCGACACTAGTAAAGGTCCAGCGTGTAATATTTACTATGTTTTCAGTGGTGTACAAAGACCTTTTTATTACCTTAGAATGAGACATTTCTATCTACATACACCGGGGGTCCTCTTACATGGATGTAACCATGTTTCTACAGTAGCCCAAACGGACAAACTGCCCTACAGAGCTTGTTTTGTCACTACGTTGAATACGTACAAAGAAGAAGAAAAAGAAGAAGAAGAGGAAGACGAAGAAGAAGAAGAAGAAGTAGAAGAAGAAGAAGAAGTAGTCGTAAGGTTTTTCAGAAGTAAGAAGAGAAGTGAAATTTGGACTGATAGAGGACCTCACGTATTATTTAACACAAGAGCCGACAGAGCGAGTCGGTCATTGTAGTTCAAACCTACGGGCTTGCAAAGGGAGGGGTGAGCGGTGACTGAGCCATTGGTTGCAATTTGCAACCCTCACCACTAGATGCCACTAAAGCTTACACACTGAACATTTAATGGTACACTGTGCAGTGTGAGAGCATCCCCCAAGGCCAGAAACACTAGCTCTGATATGACACTGCTGACGCTGCAGAAGAATGATTCAGTTCCAGCAGTATCGGACCATCTGTATTAGTAATGATCAAGCACCAAATCTGAATCTTCAATTGTGGCGACGAGGGAGCCGAGAGCCAAACTGCTGATTGCACTGTGGGTGATACAATCTATAATGACACATGTTATGAGGCGTGACGAATCTGAGATGAAGACAGTGCTGCTTATGTACATGTGGGAAAATAAGGAGTCTGATGAAATGAGTTTGATATAACAAGTTAATTCAAATATTTATGATAATGCGGCAACGTAATGCTGCCACCATGTCAAAAAAACATTCAGTTATGTGTTATAATGTGAAGAGATCTGTCTCATGTTATAACAAGATAATTTTCATGTTATTTTGACACATTTTATTCATTTTCATTTATTCACTGCATACAAAGAAACATTTTTTATTATAACAACATGTAACTTTATCTGGTTATATCACGAAACCTTATGGCTCTGTGGATGGCAACATGGTCTATCAGTTAGCCACTGAAATATCTCAACAACTATTGGATGAATTGCCATGAAATTTTGTACAGATTATCCTGTTCCCCAGAGGATAAATCCTACTATATCTTTGGTGATCACCTGTAGCGCCACCATGAGGTTACATTCCTTGTGTCTCGTCAACTATTGAATAACTGTAACAACTTTAGGGATCCCCTGACTTTTCGTCTAGCGCCATCATCAGTTAAAACATTTATTTTTCCGAATACTTTGATTTATGACTTAAAGCAACACCATGCTTTCCTCTTACAAATGAAATTAGTTCACAGCCCTATCAGCCTCAGTTGTACTTAATGCTAATTAGTGAATATGGTGAAAAGTACACCTGCAAAACAACAGCAATGTCATTAAGAGCATGTTCGCATGCTGATGTTAACATTTAGCTCAAAGCACTGCTGTGGCTCACAGAGCTGTTAGCATGTCTGTAAACATACCAATTTACAATGTTATGAGGAGAAAGGTTTCTTGTTTTAACGATTTGTTGCTTTTGTGTAGTTACGGGAAAGGTTATGATATAACAAGACAAAATGACATGCTGTTACAAGAAGAAACGTTCCTTGTAAAAGCAGAACACAACAATATTAAAAATATCTAAAAAAGGACTGTGTTACAATGAGAAACGTTTCACCTTATAACAAGAAACAGAGCAACTATTTTTAGTCATGGTGGTGGCAGTACGTTCCTGTAAACGACTAACAAAGCAAGAGAGGCTTAATCCTAGGAAACAGGCTATATATTTCCATGAAATAATACATAAAACCAAAATATAATACAATGCATATGTATTTAGTTGCTGCACTTTCATTTGCAACAGTCACACTATAATATCCACCACCACATCAAACCACCAACAGTGAAGTGGAGGGGGACAACCAGTAACGAAGGTGTGACAAGACGTGAACTTATGAACCTATGAAACAAACCAAAGCATATCACAAAATATGGCTCAGTGATGTCAATGTAAAAGGGAGGCTGATCAAAAATGCAGAGGAGACTAAAATCAATGACAACCACCAAGTGAAATTAAAAACCAAGATGCATACGAGACCAAGAGCGTGATAAGAGGAGGGAGTAGGTGGTAAATGACCAGTCACCAAGCACAGGCAGGCAGGCAGGCCACCAGAGACGACAGTTATAATAATAAAAGAAGAAAACCAAAAACCAGATTAGGGTAAGAGGAGGAGGGGAAGGTGGAGGGGGATGAATAGGAAGGGGAAGGGAGGGAAGTGGGAGCCCGGTGGACATTGACGTCGGGTCGTCCTTACTTCTGTTGGGGGAGTTCCAGAGCGTGGCAGAGGACTTTGACAGCCTGTTGTTAATGACAGGGTCCACCTGTCTCGGCAAGTTGACCGTGGAGGCCGAGCATCTGCCTGCACCGGAGAGAACGCAACAGACAACAACTGTTCACAAGGCGGCCGAGGTGCGGGCGCCCCCAGCTGAGGACTGATAAGAGACGGGGCTGCCGACTCCCTTGGTCTGGATCTGGAGGAGAGCAGGGACTCACCAATCTCTGAGGTCAAACTGGCTTCTCATTAACATTTAGGGGGAGATTATTCTGAATTCAGACTTGCGGGAAATGGGGAGGAACTTTGAGGAAAGTGTGGGAAGGGTGTGGTATAGTTAGAAATCACATTTAGAGTAACCTCTAGAGTAAGCCTTTCGCTTTTTTCTTAGCTTAAAAACATCATACACACACACACTCTCTCACACATTCAGGATCTTTCAAACTTTGAAGGAGAGAAACTTGTCTTGACCTCAGGGTCACGGGTCCAAAAGCAGCAGCCTGTCACATGTTTGACACCAAAAAACAGGACATTCTGGAAAGGGAAATTACCTCGCAGCTCTCTGAAAAACAATGTTCACACTGCTCAGCTAATGAAACATGCTCAGGACAGCTACCTTGTTGCTCATATTTATGCCTCTGTGATCATCTTAAAACGGAGAAAATTGGTACTCAGAACTGTTTTTTCCTTAAAAGAGACATTCACTGAGGAATTACAATGGTTAACATCATAAATTGTAGGTCATCTGTCTCTGGTACCCCGCCCTTATAACAGCAAACCCTTCAGAAGCTATTTTCTTGAATTGCATCAGTTGGACCTGTGAGTCACAGTCTGTGCAGCATTGCTCAACATGAAGGTTTGGGTTACTGTAAGGATGTCATATACTCCTGGCATTGTGATTAACTTCTATGAGTGTCCATGTGGTTGCTGTTCATTTGAGACTCACTTTCTCTGCGGGAGGTCTGGTTGAGTCCGCCCGCCCAGGACCACCTCTGCTGGCGGATCTCGGCCCACGTCTTCTTTGTCGACCTCTTAATAGCTGCCTCATATCTCTCCTAGAGGAGCACATGGTCAAAAATGACTCTGCACATATACACACTCATAAGAGCTCATTTGACAGTTTAAAGGTATAGTTCCACATTTTGAGAAATACTCTTGCTTTCGGAGAGTAGTGTAAATGTGATGCTAGAGCCAGCAGCCGGTTAGCTTATTTTAGTATAAAGACTGAAAACAGGAGGAAGCAGCTATTCTGGCTCTGTCCAAAAATAACGAAATCCACCTTCCAATAACTTCAAGCTCACTGGTATTATATGTTGTTTGTTTCAAAAAAGTGTTGCTGGAGTTTTTTGGCCAGACAGAGACAGGTTAGCTGTTTAACCTTGCATCTATTTTTTTGTGCTAAGCTAAGCTAACTTGCTGCTGGCTGTAGCTTTCCTATGTAGCATACAGACATTAGAGTGGGATCAAAATGTTGAACTATTCCTTTATTTAGTGAACTTAGGAGGTAAAAATAATAGGAAAGAAACATGCAAAAAAAAGTCAAATGACTGAAAGCAGTGGGAAGCAACAAATCAGGCTCTTTCCAATGAAAGAATGAAATTCACTGTACAATTAGTAATTAGTAATTTTTGCATTTGTTTTTGAGTATGGGTCAAACATAGACACTGAGCATTAGAGACATTGGTAGGTGTATTTTTAAACTTTGGACAGGGCCAGTGTAGCTGTTTATGCCTGTTTCCAATCTTTATGCTAAGCTAGTTTAATAGCTTGCTGGCTGTAGCTCAGTACTTATACAGACATGGAAGTGGTACTTCTCATTTACCTTCCAACAAGAAATCAAATAATTCCTTTAACAATGACTCAAATTGAAAACTCTGCAGGTAGGGATGTGTAACTTGTGTAATTTGCCTGTATGAGCCAGCACTTGGGATCACGACTGATATTCAAGATGACACCAAATTTTCCAGTGGCCAGAAATTGTGCTAAGAATAAACACTTGCATTGTGCTGATTTTCCAATCTGACTTCAGGTAACAATGAATACATAAAATATTTTTTTCTGTATTATTGAATATATGGACAAGATACCATCAATTACAAGCATATTAGCTCAATGTTAATAACTAGAAACAAGCTTTGAAATTGCATCAAAGGGTTACACCATTATTTTTTCATTACACTTTACGTGTGATTCCTTTGATGGTTTTGAACTACTACATTGTGAGTTAAACTCGGTTGTTATGCATTTTCTCACCTTGTTCTTTTCAAGTTTCTGTCTCTGTTTCTCCTCCAGCAGAGCTCTGCGTTTCTCAGCCTTCAACCTCTGCTCTTCCAGCTTCCTCCTGCGCTCCTCCAGCTGGCTATCCCTCAGGCGCCGGGCCTTCTCCTCCTTCTCCAGCCACTGGGCCTTCTTTGCCGCTGCGGGGTAACCACGGACAGAGTAAAAAGTGAAAATTAAGCAGGAGAAAGATAGAAAACAAAACGGTTGCTGAGGATCACATTTTGTTCCTCTGTCATCAAAGCTAGTGTTGTCAAGTTTTTTACCAAAGGATCACTAAAGGCATTATCATTAATCCTCTGGGCACCACGAATGTATGTACTAAATATCATGGCAATCCATCCAGTATTTCTTTTATAAAAAATTTCTGTTTGGACGAAAGTGATTGACTGTGCAAAAGACCGACATTCCCATCACCATCGCCATTTCAAAGAAATATTATTAAAAGGCACAACAGAAATAAAAACTTGTGTGATGTAATAATTCAATCATGATTTAAAGACGTTTCTCCTTCCGTAGGTTATACCAAAGTCGATTTTTCAAATCCAATAGTATATAAACTCTTAATAGGGCTCTACCAACAACACACAAACAGAATGGGTGAAGCAGATGGAAGACACTGTGTTCATTACACTATAATCCTGGTGACAGTAAATAAGCAGAAGTTTCCCGCTGTGTTCTACAACTCCCTCCAACAGATGCCAGCTTTTCTTTGCACATACGCTGCTGTGGCTCATTTCTTGGAGGAACAATTAAATAGCAATCAATTAAAACATCTTTATGCTGGACAGCAGCTGTGTCGCTCTCTCCCTTATAGGTTTGATTTACATTTTTTCTTATCAGTTACATGTTAGCCTGCTTACAAAAAATATTTTAGCACAGAGTTTAAACAATAAAAAGGTCAGTATGGACAATGATAATGCGGGTGGGTTACATGCTAGAAAGTAATGGCAAGACATGTTTCAGTATTACCGCATTTTGCTGTGAGTTAGATGGCATTAGAAATACTTTGTAGTGGATTTAGCTCTGCGAGGATGTAGCTGTGTTATGAGGCAAAGACGTGTTTTGTATTTAGTTCAGAATTCTGCTGCTCATCTTCACTAATGAGCCAAAGTGGCACACAAGTCTGAGCCTCGTTCACAATGAGAGAGCCCACTTCACTCCTCCATGAATCTAATTCCTGAAAAAATCCAATTATGTCTGCATTTTGTGCATCAGGATTGAAAAATATGTCGGTTTAATGCTTGTGAGGGAACGTTTCACATTCTCATTTTTGCAGAGATTTACCAATGCACAAAATATTCAACAACAAGGCTCAATTTTGCAAAACATGTTCAGATAGATTTGTTGTTGAAGAGACAAACCTACAGTAAACATCAAGTTTTGTGACCTACATGCAATTACTTTTTTAAACAAATTGCATGTTCCACATGAAAAAGCCTCAACATTATACCATGTAATTACAGACAGAAGCAGACTGCAGAAAACTAAACTTATCTCAGGGCAACTAAAGCTGAGTAAACCTCAGATATTATCAATAAAAAGGCTGCAGAAACCCCCTTTTCACGGTGCTGCGGCTGTGGCCATTACCCATTACAGATGCTAATGAAAGTAGTAATTAAATCTAATCTGTCTGAGAGGCCTGATCTCAGTTCATGGTAATGACTGCTCATTTTTCACGGCCTGGGCTCTGAGCGATGGCTCTGTGGGGATACGCCCACCAAGCTCTGTTCTGATTGGCTGCTTACGCCTTGGGCTTCATCCACAGGGAGAAGTGCTGTGTTTGAAAATTAGATATAGCCTTTCATGTCTTTGGGCTAGCACAATGTTTTCTTAAGAGAGAAAAATTTCATTCTGTAGCCACAAAGTCAAACTATGATTACTGGTATGGGGCATGCATGCCGGGTGGGAATGCAGAAGAACGAGAAAGTGAAATTAAATTTAAATAACATGAGCGGAAACATTCAAAAAGGGTTCAAAGTATTACACCGAATGATGACAAAAAAACCATTTAAAATAAAATTGATTCATGGAGGGAATAAGAAAGGGCACGAGTGATTCCCATCGCAAGTTTGATTATTCCCAAGAGGCATGACTGCTGCAGACGCTGAGGGTTTTAGTGAAGCCCCTTACCTTGCAGCTGAGTTTGCTGTTCTGAAAGCCATGCAAGGAGAAACAATAAGAGACGTAAATAACCGTCAGTCACGTCAGTGTGACAGCGGAAAGAGGAAAAGTTAATACTACATTACGAAATGAATAGAATAGAATAGAAGACATCAAGTAGGTAACAACAAATTCATGCATCCTCAGGAAAATCCAGTTTGTTCAAAGTTAAGCCCAAAATATTTTCCGTTGTTTTATAATTTCTTACCGATATATCTGGCTCGTTCCTCCCTCCGCTCCTTGGCAAGTTTCTGTCTTTGCTCTGAGCTTATCGAATCTGTAGGGAAAAGATAATATAAAGCTTTCAGTTGAATCTTTCATCATAAACCTGCAATAATTGTTTTTTGGCAGCTTGGTGGGCTTTGCAACAAGCTGTAATCACAATTCTTGGTTGATGTAAAGCACTTTGGACACCTATTGGTTGCTGTAAAGTGCTATTTAAATAAATGTTGATTGATTGATTGATGTTTGAGTCACCGGATGAATGTAAGTCCAATATTCACTCTTCTTATAGCTATGCTTTGGTCTCCACCCACTGCTGAGGGAAATACCTGGCTCTTTAGCTGCTAAATGCTGCACTTTCTTCAGCTGCTAGCTGCTGCTGGAACCAGCACTGATGAGAGCGGTGACAGTGAACCAAAAGCTCAAAGACAACAAAATGCACTGTAAAGGGGAGGGGAACTGCTTCAGGTGATGATTTCCTGTGGTTTCGTCACTAACAGAGATCCCTTTCACATTGTTGTATTTTCTATTGTTGTTGTTCACACTTTTAGCAGAGACTCAAGTCTGCAGTGTACCAGTGTATTTAAGATTAAAGTAAGGTTTCAGTTTCACCTCTCTGTCTATCCATTTGCACACTCCCTCCCTCTCTTGCTTTTTATTTATCACTCTCTTGAATTGGTTAAATGATGTCCAAACATCTGTAACATTGAATTAACTTCAATTCCTGGTAGCAACACCAAATCAACAAAAACCTCCAACTCCCATCCACAGGGGGAAGGAGCGTGCATTCACATCAAAGCGAGCCAGTTAAGGTGATTTGAGCATGATTATGATGCATTCTCGATGCCTCCCTCTTGAGGTTTTCCAGGAACAACTCCAACAGAGAGGAGACCCCAGGCCAACCCAGAACATGCTGGGGGGATTACATATCCCATCTGGCCTGGGAATGTCTTGGGATCCCCAATGAATAGGGCCCGGGCTACTTTGCTTAGCCTGCTGCCACCATGTCCTGGACCTGGCAGAAAAAACAGACTTGTAGTGGTCACAGCATTGAAGATTTACATAAAAACTCCACAGAAATACGTAACTCCTGAAACAATGGTCAATGTTACTTTGCTTAATCCACAATCCTGCAAACAGATTTTAGTGGAACTGCTTCATACCAGAAACAGTCCAGTTGAAAAACACTTTTGTGGATTATCCAGTATAATAGGAACACACTGTAAAGTGTTTACTGTACTTTTATAATAAATTCCCAACTTCAACGTAATCTAACCCTCTGTCTTGCACTGATTAACTTTAAATTTATGATTCAACCAAATTATTAAAAAATGTCTTCAGTAGAAAAACTGTTCACAGTCAGGGCTGTGGGTCCAGAGTAACAGGGCCAGTGTTTTTCAAAGACATGTTGCTTGCAGACATTTGTATATGTAATTCTGTAATATGTGACACTGTCAGCACCACAAAAAAGATATGATTGGTTTAATTTGGCGCTCCACATTGAAGTATACATGAAACCCACACACATAGACCAACACTTACTCTTTTACCTTCACCTTCCACTGGAGCAAAAGCTAGGGGTCATCAGATGCACCAAGCTGATAACATACAAACAAGTGCCCAAGCCCAAGAGAAGGAACATAAACACCTGAAGGATGCACTTAAAGCTTGTGGATATGCAAACTGGACATCTATGAGAACAGCCACAAGATCCATCGAGAACACCAACAACACGGGTGATAAGGAAAATTAGAGTAAACAACATTGTGATTCCATACGGATCTGGAGTACTGTTTTTTAAACCCAAGAACACACTAAGACAGATACTGGTCCACCCGAAAGGCACAGATGATTTGAAAGAGGAGTCAAAGAAGCCATGTACACCAGAGTAGAGAAACCATATCTCAACAGGGGATGGCTGAAGCCCAACCTATCCCCCAACTACAATGCTGTCCTTTAATCTCTTCCCAGGAGATTGAACAAATGTTCACACTTGCCCTCATGTGACAACGCCAATGACAGTCGTTCAGACTTGGCCTCAGGTGCCTCCAACAACCATGATGACTGTCGTCGTGCCAGGAGAACTAACGAACCAAACGGTATCCATCACCTTCATAATGACCCCACAGAGGTTAAATAACTGGGACTCCCTGCCTGGAAGTTCAATTCAGATCTGCATTTTTCATTCATTGATTCAGTTTCAAGGTAAATGCGGCCCTACACTATTAAACTCTGCTGTAACTGTGAGGTACGTGTGCTTAGCATCTGCAGAGATAATCAATATGAACCCTGATACACTTTGAAAGATGCTGTGGTTTGACACAATGATTTGCATGCCTTAAAACTGGCTGTGAAAAGCCACGACTGAAAAACGACCCCTGGGGTTCTCATTGAGCCTGTCTCCTTTTGCACTTCTTCTCCGTGCTATGTAATATGTATGCTGCACATTCTCAACCAATTGCAGAGGGCCCTGCAGCCCCGTCTCCATGGCAACCTGAATTTCCTCCCTCACAACCCACCTTTCAGAGAGTTTCCTACACGGCTGTACACTTCAGTCTGCCTGATATGCAGACGCTATGAAGTGCAGAGAAAAATAAATCTCATCGGCCTGGAGGTCTCGTCCCACTGAGACGTCACTTAATGCACCAAGACCTCCCCCCCTCCACCTTCCCCCGCCCGACTCCACACTATCCGCCCTGTCTCCCCATAGCAAATGAGGATTTGGCTTTCAGCCACTACCATCTGTCTGGTGGGAATGACTCAACATACTTCGAAACTTCCATTAGGACAAAAAGTATGTGGAAATCATGCATGAATGCTTGATTCGTGTGTGATGTGCTGATTTTGTCTTTGAAAGCAAGGTCAGAAATGAAACATGCAGGATAAGAAATACCCCACCTTAATTACCATAGACCTTTTACTTTTCCTTTCACACATTTAAAGTCTTTTAAAGTGTTTTTTTTCTACTCCCCCCCCCCCCCCCCCCCCCCCCCCC
>NC_060158.1:8923660-8939381 GCF_021292245.1 Micropterus dolomieu
TTTTTTTTCCCCCCCCCCCCCCCCCCCCAAGCATGTGAGGGGCACTGCAGTGTTTTATGAGGAGCAGCTGACGATTAACATGAAGCAGATTTTGATCAAAAAACAAATCAGCCCACAGTCTGACACAGTCACATGGCCAGCAGCAGTAGCAGAAAATGCTGACTCCACATTTTACAGTTCATTGGCTATTAAACAGCTAATACTGTGAAACAAGGGGTGGCAAACAGACCAGATTGTAACAGAAAAGAGTGAAATGGTTTATACTGTTACAGTTATTGTTTATTTGCCATTATAACACCACATTGTGGCAACTATGACCTTGTGTTATGTCTGGTTGAAATGCATTTGAATCCAATATCTCCCTACTATATTGTTAATTGTTATTGTTGTTGCCTTAATTACCTTTTAATACCTAAACCCAGTATCCTAACTGACAGCACTCTGTCTGCCTGATGCCTGCAAATAAAGAACACAAGTGCCAGTACTGCACATTACGTAAGTCCCTCTCATAAGTTATTGCCAGAAAAGTAGCTTATCATCTCAAAGATCAAACTAAAGGCTGCTAATAAATATTAGCATGGAAACAGTCAAAGCCATAGTGTGAAGACTTTGAAAATTTCTCCCTAGTTGACATTGTTAACTAACACAGAGATTGTCTCGTTTTTTATAATTTGAAAGATGTTAATTCTACACATAATGGACATATACATTTCTTAACTTGCCAGTAAAAGCACAAGTTACTGAGCTGGCCAAACTGTTTCATTTTTAAAAATTCAGTAATAATGTATAGAATATATTAAATGTGGGTTTGATGTTCACTGCCTAGACTTCTCTGTACTTTTGGGGGTATTTTTAACGGTTGACTAAAGCCAAGGGAAAGGTTTATGTTATAACATACAATTATATGTTAGACAATCATCTGACTTCAACATTGTGGCAACAGTTTGTGGCAACATTCATGTTTCAAAAGGACAATGAATTTGTGCACAAAGTCAGGTGCACCAACTAAGAAATGGTCTTCCCAGTTTGTTGTTGCAGAACCTGACTGGCATGCACTGAGCCCCGACCTCAGCCCCATCCAACACCTTCGGGGTAAACTGGAACAGCGACTGAGGGCCAGAACTCATCGCCTAACAGCAGTGGCCGACATCAATGCTCTGGTGACCGAATGGGAGCAAATCCCTGCAGCCAGGTTCCAAAGCCTTGTGGAAAGTCTTCCAAGAAGAGTGGAGGCTGTTCTAACAGAACATTATTCCCCATGGTTTAGGAATGAAATGTTCAACAATCACATATGGTTTGATTTGATGGTTTAAAGTTAGGCAAATGTTGCTGTTTTGGACTTTAGAAGCTAAACCAAGACTCATGTGCATATATTACAAATATTGACCAACACAACCATCCATAGGTCTACCTTTCTTGGGCTGAGGGCTGCTGCTGGTGCCTGGGGTGGAGGGCCTGGCATCTGTCTTGGAGGAGGCATCGGTCTTGGTCGGGGTCTCTGTTTGGGGGCTAGAGTCTGTTTTAGGAGAGAGGTCTGTGACGGCTGAGTCCTCTGAAGTCAGAGGGTCCTTCCCCAAAGACTTGTCCCCACTCTGGATGGACTCTGTCTGCAAGGGCAGAGCTGGAAGACAGAACATGTATCAAATTGATTAATAACAAGATACCAGAGTGAAAAACAGAATTTACACCTGATAGTGGATGTTTTCTTTAATTATCTAATATATCACAACAGTAACTCATCCTGATAATCTATGTACATTGTTTTCTTTGTGATGTCACTGATACTTTTTGTGTGACATCTTTCTGTCGTGTCATTCAACATTAGAGTGCAGTCTCCAAGGTGATGCTTCCAACACGCCCACAGTTTAAACAATGAAATCACTTTGTGACTTCATTTACACAACACTCTCGCCTCATTAGAAATCACTAACATCTCTTTCACGCACAATTCACACACATCAGACGATCCACAGCAAGTTGCAACACTTCCCCCTCCGTCCCTGAAGGTTTTAGTCCTGCAGAGAAAAGGCCTCCTGTCAACAGTGTTAAACGCTCCAGCGGAAGGTGAGACACAAGTGTGGGAGTAAATCTGAGTTTAAGGAGTGTCGCCGAAGCAACACATTCACTGTAAAAGTAAGACATCAAGGCAAAGATACACATTGACTTTTCCTGGGGGGGGGGGCATTGAAGATTGTTGTGAAAGTCTATTTCAGCTTGCTTCCCTAAAAAAGAAGAACTGCTTACATAGTGATTATCATGGGGATAATTAATGATAGACTGGCTTAATTATTCCCATAGAGCCACCTAAACTAATGTATAAATCCCTTGACTTCACTGTGGGGCACAAAATGTTCCTGGTTTCTCAAGCTGTGAATTAATCAACAAAATGTTTCATAATCAAATACTTGTTAAACAAAATATATCATTGTATATATTGTTCCAAATTATTGTAAATTAAATTTGGGGTTTCAAACTGTTGGTCAGACCAAACAAGCAATATGAAGACGTTGAATTTGCTTTTAGAACATTTTAATTGAGGTTTTGTAATATTTTCCAACCTTTTATAGATTAAACAGACAAAACAGTACTTGAGAGATTTACTATTGCACTTCCATAAAGGTGGGGGACCTGTGAGAGACAAATTTAAAATCAGTAAATAGTCAAAAGCAATGCAGAAGCCAGATATCCTGAATTTTAGGCATCATTTACATCTATTAACATGTAACTCCTCCAGACTTGACACGTAATGTTGTAAGAGTACCCCCACATTATCGATAAAATTATCAGTCCTTGGAGCCATAATAATTAGCCAAATAACACAAGCAACACTGATGGCTTTCCAAAGATCCGGTCATGAGGCCAGGCGTCCTGACCTCCGACCCAGCAAAACGCCTCAAAACACATCCTGTTTTAATCCCAGCTCTGACTTTGTTTTCACACCCCGTCGCCCTGCTGATACTGCTGCCGAGTCCCCCTCTCCCTTTATCCCTCTTTGGTTGTCACACTGAAGAAGTCTGTGACAAACTGATGCAGAGCTGCAATGACGCATGGAGGGCAGGCGGAGGGGGGGCTGGAGCAGGAAGAAGAAGAAGGGACAATTTGTGCACTTCTACAAGGACATGTGGAGGGTGAGAAGAGAGATTTATAGGGAGGAGGACAATGAGAGAACGGAAAAATGGTGCAGCTGGCTATTTTTATAATGACAGAGGAGGAAAAAATGGGAGTGTAGGATCTGAAAAGACAAAAGGGAGAAGAGATAAAGACAGAAACAGCTAAGGCCCATAGCTGGAGAAATAATGAGACGGGAGCTCAAAGATAGTGAGGTAGGAAGGTGAGAAGCTGCAGGCTTGCAGCCAGATCTCCACTCAAGTCAGCCAACAGTGGGCAGATGGAGCGTGACGCTCTTCTCAGGCCCGTCCAAACGCTCACTGAACCACATAAATCACAGATTAACACTGGGCTCCTCTCCAGCTACCTCCAGCTACTTCAACACAGAGCTTAATGCACAGGTAGCACTATAGAATACTAATCGAGGAATAATAATAGGCTGTGTATTAGAGCCCCATGTGTGTTTAGATAAGAGCAACTGTAAGAAAAAAAGATGCAGAATTATGTTCAAACAGGATGGCACTGCACCTGATGTTGAAAAAAGGATTAGGATTTGGCAAAAAGAGGATTGCACTGTTCCTCCTTACTTGAGAAGATTACTTGTTCACCAAGTTTGGCTGACTGTTCGAATTTGATCAGTTTACCACCCTTACATGGCTGTAAGAGACACTGTGATTCCAAATTAGGAAAGAGACAACTAAGTTCACTTAAATTCCTAGAATTATAATTATTCTTGGGGGATAAAAAGAGTCTAAGACTAAGTCCAAAACAGTCAAAAAACAAGTATATTAACAAGTTTTGCTGATTATACTGCAACCATAACACTGTCAGAAAAATATGATACACATAAAACCCTTTGTTACCCTCTCCTTCTTTAAACAGATTTTACTGTGAAGTATGGTTTGCTGTTGTCTTTCTTTATAGTTTTA
Source organism: Micropterus dolomieu (assembly GCF_021292245.1). Taxonomy (NCBI): domain Eukaryota; kingdom Metazoa; phylum Chordata; class Actinopteri; order Centrarchiformes; family Centrarchidae; genus Micropterus; species Micropterus dolomieu. Next base: position 8,927,698 of record NC_060158.1, read on the forward strand.
TTTTATGGATATTCATTTCCAATGTGTTGGTAATCATCATTGGCTGAATAGGAGGGGAGCAGTATAATGTCCATGTTTTTATGGATGGATAAATTGAACTTTAATGGTGTATACTGAACAAAAACAGATGACATCTGCACAACCCTAAGACTTTCTGCGGGGTGTGCCTTTGTTGTCTTTGTCAAAAAAGTAGACTACATTATTCTAAGGTCAACAATGCATTCACTGAAATAAATGAGTTGAAAACACCCAACATTACTGTCTGTTTATTAGTCTGCTGCGGAAAATGATTATTACATATATGATCATTTTTGGGGTTGCAGGACTATTATCCAGGTCTAATGTTCCACTTTCTGAGTTTAGATGCTTACAAAAATCTAGGAAAAAAAGGTTTTTTTTGTACTGCATATTGATTGCTATGGATTATCACCAAACACATTTGATGTCTACTGTGAGTGTAAACCAGGTTCCACAGTGACGGCCACCCTATGACTCAAGTTTATGCAGCAGAGTTGACTATTGCATGGGTGAGGCTGTCTTGTATTTTCTTGCATCTAAACTGCACTGTAAGTAAGTAAGGAGTAATGATAGGAGTTGTGTTAAAGCAAGACTACAGCATAAACTTTTGAAAAAAGAAAAATCTTCTCCCTCCCTGAAAGGTTGCTTCATGAGCAATGAAGCAAAGCCTTGTTCAATTCAATACTTTCAGGGGCTTTACTGCTACAGGCGTACTTGGTCCAGTGTGACCAGCAACTTAACATGGATACATTTTAGCCTAATGTGAGCCAACTGTAAACACAGATACTGCCGAGTAACTAGCATTATTAAGTCAGATCACTGACACACTCAGCTCATGGAGGATCTTAAGTTCCTTTAAAACACATTACCTCAATTTGTGCCAAAAATGTTGTTAGATTCAGTGTGACTTACACTTTCCAACAATAACATTATGTATGGAGGTAGATCACAAATACATGTCCAAAAAATTTAACTCCATAACTCCAGCACTTGCCTGAGAAACATCAAATTTTTATGTTTTCTTCAGTATCAAAGTAATCTAGTGATACTTGTCTGTACGTTCAAGGTACATTGCAAACAGGAACTGCTACTAGCTAATTTGGCATACTTTTAATCATGTGTTAATTTACATACCGGTAAATGCAATAGAAAATGGGGCTCAAGTTGTAGCAGCATATACCTCAATGAATCCATTATACTTCCTGTTTACATCCCCCAAAGCATTATGAGAACTCTATTTCCAAAACTTAATGAATGATCATCCCCCAAATAGAAATAAGAGCAAGAACAATATTAGGAGTTTGTTGCAATATAATGTCAATCAGAAAGTCCCGTTAACAACTGGAGTTTTGCATCATATACTAACAGTATGCAACTGTTTCCTAAACAATAATTATAGATGAAATTCAATGACAAATTTTCCCAATTGCTTACAATATACTAACAACTACCTATTAATCGTGAAAATTAGTATAATATGGGATTATACCTTGAATATAATATATAATTGAAACATGCAGCCTTAATATTAAAGGACATGTTTTCAGTGGTGTCCCTGCAACAATAATGACATTCCATACAGCCCTGCAGAAATACATGTTCAGCGTCAAGTCAACAAGTACATCTTATCGCACGTGATCAGCAATTCATGTGACAGACTCCATTTAACACAGAAACACAAATTCAGCATGATGTTCACCCCCCCATCTCATCGTCCCTCCACTGCCATCTCAGGTTTCTGTGCCACTGTGACAGACTCTTGGTTTATAAATAGCGTTAAGCACCATATTGAGAATGTCGGCCATAAAAGGGGCTGGCTTCTGTCGAGGCACCTTGGGATGGCGCAGTGACCACAAACTGCAGCATGTGGTACACCAGATTTACTGTGCAGGGAGTAGACTAAAGCAAGCAGGAAACTAAACTTTGTGTGTGTGTGTGTGTGTGTGTGTGTGTGTGTGTGTGTGGGCCACATTGGCTGGTAAAATCCAAATCCATCTGGCGTAAATACTGTTTTAACCAATAACAGAATGAAACAAAGAAGGACGTTCAGATGAGGGTTGGTAACCTGCCAAACCCTTCGCCAAACTTGGCCACATTGACTTTTAACCACAGCTGAATTTACTAATGATGGTCTGTTTAAATCTGTTTACCCTACCATTGAATACCACCGGGTACTGGTCTATAATGTTGCGTATGCAACCCAGTTTGCCTGATTTTGTTGAATTTTTCCTTGATTTTTGCACTTCTACAATGGATAAGTAGACTACGTAGTTAAATGGGTTCTTTAATTGTCTAATGTATTGTTGATATACGATCAGGAGGCTGTACAGGGTGTTTTATTTTGAAATTGACCAGAATGATTTCCTTTGACTTAAGTACATATCTCTTCAGAAATAGGGGGCAGAATTAGGCACTCTATGCAGCTTGATGCAACTTTTGTAAAAACTAGATTATCTGCGTATTCTCGTTGGAGCAGAGCGGACGGCCACCTCCGAGATGCGTTGCGCGCATATGGTGGAACCATAAGCACTGTCTAGAATGGCCTTGATCAGCTCATGTGGCCACAACACAGCTGGAACATGACACAGCCATGCCTGGTGGAATCCAGCCTTCAGATAATCTAACATTGTTTTCCCTCAGACAGCTAAAGGAGTATTGTACTTGTAGCTCTGTTGCACTGCATTTCCCAGAATTCCTTTTTAAAGGCTTCTGGAACAGATGAGACAGCTGTTGGGTTTTATGTGCATGTAGAGGGACTGAGAGACAACACTGATTGAAACAGTTTGTTTCAGTATTTTCAGGTAGATCTTGGCTCTAAAATGGCAGTTGGGCTGAAGGTGATGAAGAGAACTAACAGTACAAGCAGAACGAACATGGTGAGTTTGTAAGAGGGGAGGCGTTTCCCACAGGTGGCATCGGTAAGTTGGTAAGTGGGTCAGGCAATCAATGTTACTATTTTTCTCACTACACAACTGAGCAAACAAATTCTTACTTCTTTGTACACAGTTTAGAAGGATTTTTGGAAGTGAAGCTAAGCCTTATTGAGCTCAGTTTTTAGTGGCAACCGCACAGAAATGCACTTTTAACGGGCGTCATGGTGGCCTAGTGATTAAGACACATCCCATTTACTGAGATTTCCACATTCTTGGTTCGATTCTAGCTTTTTTTGCCTACCCCTCTGTCCCCACTCATGTCCACTGTCCACTTTCGCATAAAGGCAGTATCTCAAAAAAATACTCATAACATTGATGATGTCTCTGTTTTACTCAAGTGTCCCAGTAAAAGTCAGTTCATGGTGTCTGCGTCAGTGGGCCACTAGGGTCTATGTGATGTAAATCTGCCCACGTCCACATTAGTTGACGAAGATCCCTGTGAGAATCCCCCATGCACAAATTTGTGACCAGGTGCTGACTGTGAATGTGCATGGATGCTTATTTTGTGCAGTGTATTTACAGTATGTAATGTTTCCTCATTGTTCCTATTTTTGTTAAGCAGTCACACACACTGTTTTTTTCATTTAACATGTTGTTCATCCAAATACAACAAACAGAGGAGCTCTTCGTCTTGCTGTCAGTATGTCGCCATCATGTTTTCTGTGTCTGCATATGCAGGTCATCAATTGTAGTTTGTATTGAAGCTCGTGTGCGTCAGCTGTCCAAGTGCAAGTCCACAGCTGTCCTTGTCTGTATTGAAGTGTGACAAGGCTTAAGCCATGACTGTGTGACAGTGTGAGCCAGCATGCACAATACCAGGACCTTGAAACCAAAACAGCTAAACTAAATTAACCCATCATTAATTTTATTATTTACATCTATGCTTAATCTACTGCAACACAACAACCATGCCTTCTATGAAAGATGTCGACTTTCGACTGTTCACATCAACATCCAAGTTGTAATTACCATTGGGAAACTTGGATTTCACTGAAAGTTTCAATGTGTGTGAATATTTTGTCCTAAAACCTTCATGAAGGAAGGACTTACTGCAGAACTGTTGTATTTGACCGCATTAGGTTTAGCTAGTTGTACCATATAAACTGGCAACTGTGTGCATACTGTAAATATTTTATTAACAGTATGCAAAAGTTGCTTACTCTAACATTAACATGGGATTGTAAAATTAAATGACATCAAACTATTTTACTCCCTGTAAACATGTGCCTACAGCCACTGGGGATGCATTTAAATATTAAAAGGGAACCATCTCTTTAATAAGTCTTTTTTGGAAGGTGGAGGAGAGCAGTTTTTCCCATCCCATGTTGTGTGAAGCAGGTCAGACTCTTCTGTTTGGAGTTATGTGCATGAGAGAGCCAGCACATGAACGCATGTGCGTGTGTCTTTGTGATGAGTGGGACATGTTGGATCTGGGTCAGGTCAACCTCAGGAATCCCTGGCATCCACATTTCTCTTGCACGTGTTTATACAACAGATGTGTGTCTTTTGCATGTGTCTGTGTGGCCTGCATGTGCAAGGGAATCAATGGATCAAAACCATCCAAGAAGAGATTAAATACTGTATGTGTTGTCAACGCAACAGTAAAACATTTGATTGATTTCCACAAAATGCACAAATTCAAATGAAGTGACTAAGGAAATTGCAATAATATAACAAAAAAAAGACATTTTGTTTCACTTCTCATTTCACAACCTTCTGCAGGACGTGTTTGACTGCTTAAACACTGTCAAAGAGTGCATGTTCCTTTGTAGTACGCCTCCACCACTTCTTCCTCTATGGATGGAAAAAACGGAAACAGCCTTGGTGCAACAACTGTCCACACCCCAGGGAAAAGCAGAGGAAGAACATTCTTGGGACTTTCGTGCTGAGAGCAAAAACAGCCAAAACATCCGACTCCAGTTTAGTTTATTCTGTACACCAATTTACACCTCAACAGCAGCGGGAGAAAGGAATCTGTTGTACATTAATACTACTAAACTGAAAATCCACTTCCCCAGCTCCGTCTCATGACAAATAACAATAAGAACGGACTAAACCAAAAGGTCAGTGAGTTAAAATTCAAGCATGCATGATAGAAAAAGCACAAACAAACTGTCAACCACACCACTGCCTCTGATGGCACTGGAAAACTTCCCCTCACGAACAAATGCTGCACGAACATTTGAACCCCTCAGATTCCTCACTGTTACGCTGTGAGACTTCACCAGACCAACAGCTGTGTTTGCAATGAGTTCCAAGTCGCAGCAACAACATGCACAGCTACTAATCACTGTCACAGAAGAAGAAATGTGGCTTCTCTGTACTGATGAAAGAAGAAGAACCTTCATTTTAAAGCTCGGTTTCAATTACAGACCACTTAGTCTCAAACTACTGTGTGTCAGCTGTGGACAATGCTGAAAAACCTCTCTGGCTGACTTTTTAATGTTTCCAGTTTAAGTTTTAAGCAAGAACTCTGTAAAAGGGTCTTAAATATGCAAATATTTGCTACGAATCAGAATCAGAATCAGAATCAGCTTTATTTCCAGGTATGTGTACAGATATGAGGAATTTGACTCAGGATTGTACAGGTGGCTGATTAGAGACAGAGTTACTTGGTTATTGCACAGGAATTGTTCCTGACACTGTGGGTCAGAAAACAGCTGTTCTTCAGAGTGATGGCTGGTGGGAAGAAACTGCTTCTGTGTCTGTTGGTTTTGGCGTACAGTGCTCTGTAGCGCCTACCAGAGGGGAGGAGCTGGAACAGGTTGTGTCCGGGGTGAGATGGATCTGCAGTGATGTTTCCTGCCCTTTTCCTGACTCTGGAAAAGTATAAGTCCTGAATGGAGGGCAGGTTGGCACCGATTATTTTTTCTGCAGTCCTGACTGTCCGTTGTAGTCTGCTCCTGTCCTTTTTGGTGGCAGATCCAAACCAGACAGTGATGGAGGTGCAGAGGACAGACTGGATGATGGCTGTGTAGAAGTGGATCAGCAGCTCCGTAGGCAGGTTGAGCTTCCTGAGCTGACGCTGAAGTACATCCTCTGCTGGGCCTTCTTGATGATAGTGTCAGTGTTGGGCTCCCATTTCAGGTCCTGGGATATAGTGGAACCCAGAAACTCTCGACTAGAGCTAGTTAACCCTATTATGTACAATGTTATTCATTCTAACACAAAGTTACCCCTTGGATGATTTAGATGCTTACTATAGAAAAAAAAGTACTTGGACAAGCAACACAGTGGTTAGATTAATGCAATGGATGTTCCAGGTTACATAACCTGTACCTGCACATAATGAAGTTCCTTTTACCATAAGTAGTAAGCTAGTTAGCCGGAACATGCTAACGATTGCAGCTTACTTTAGAGGAGATAAACACAAATAAATCAGCACGAGCAGTCTTGTTAAGCTAGGGCTTAAACGCTACAGAAGTTTAGATACTGTGTTAAGTGTACTTTATTTGATTCATTCGCAATAATGTTGACATTGTTGTTGCTCTAGCTAAAAGGTGCTAATTAGCTAAATTTGGTAGCATTTGTTGAGCTTGCTACCGTAAAAGGCTAAAAATACATGATCGGCTGAAAGGCACCGGTACACTGAGTGTCAATGAACATTAACATGTGAAAAACAAAACACAACGCTAAAATTAATTATTTTTGTATTTTTGTTCATGAAGTCGCCTGTCGGTCATTAGGAAAAACCCAACAACTGTGGATATGTAGGTAAATCATTGACCTAATTTTTATTTTTGTTTTATTCATATCATCAGCGCAGTGTCACATCTGTCTGCGCATCGCGTGTGTCAGATCTCTCCGCCTTGGCTGCCTGAAGCTACACTTTCCCTGTCCTCGTGACTGTAACTTCCACTAAACACAAGAAAACAAAAAGGGGAAGAGCAGAGTGTTACTTTGTGGCTATAACAACGCTGTTGACACAATGTCCAGATCACCTGCAACCCCTGCTGGAGCAAAAGAACTATACAACGATCAGTAGGCCATTTAATGTTTAATTAGGCTATAATCAAAACTCATGTTATGTCTAATTTTCGGGACAAACAGGAGTCGGGACAACTGCTCGTAATTCGGGACAGTCCCGGATTTTTCGGGACGTCTGGTCACCCTACTATCAAGTCAGCGAAAGTCAGCTATATTATGAAATAAAACTTGACATGAAATGTGTTATCAGAAAAAATGACATAATTAAATAAGAACAGATGTTACGAAAAGGGCATTTTGAAAAAAATATCTATAATGACATGAAAATCCATTAGAAAATGAATGATAAAATAACATTTCACAATAAGGAATTGAGTTTGTCAAAGAAATCTTGAAAACAGATATCTTAAAAACCTAAGAAAATAAATCTGCGTGGAAACCCTTAAAGATAATTTGGGTGAACTGTCTCTGTAAAACAAACCCCTATAACCTATTTTCTGCCTCCACACATCCAAAAAATTGACTCATCAGGACCCAAGATGCTGGTTTATAGTATAATAAACATCAGCGCGAAGGACCATATTCTCTTTATCTCAACTCCTCCCCTGTCTTTGAATACAGGGCAAAAAAACCAGGACAAGGTATCGAATGGATTAACCAAGAACTACAGAGAGTGTTTGAACATGAGAGCTAAAATAGACTGAGTCAGAATCACAAGAGGCAAGCGACAGGATGTTACTCCACTGCAAACAGGAGGGATCTCCAGATGCTTTTAACCACAAAGAAGTGGGTTACCCAGTCACAAAGAAATAAAACAGAGCCAAGCATGAATCATATATGGATCATCTATTATTCACATTTTCCTCCTTCTCTATTCAACAGCAAAGTGTTGATACTAAAAATAAGGTCAAAGGTGACGCAACCAGGAAAGGGGAAGAATTTTGAACCATTTTTAAATAGCAAGTGCTGAGAAAAGCTTGTCTACAAGACAGGGAGAAAATAGCTCAGGTGAGATTTGTTGCAACAAAGGCTGTAGTCAGAGAGTTTCACTTCCTTGGTCATGACCTCATCATTAGATAATCTCCACGACATAGCAACAGTAAGCAAGCTAAATGGTGTAAATAAACACAAGTTACCATAAGGTATGTTTTTCTTTATGCTGAAGGCCAAAACAAGGAAGAGAAGGAGCTGAGCAGTAATTTTAGAGTAGCAACAGACTGACTCAGTTGCAAAAAACCTACAGAGAATTATCACCTGGTAGCTTTTTAGCATCTTTCACTTCATTGTTTTGTTTTTCCTGGTCGCAACTTTAATGTTTTGGTTCAGTGTCACTGCTCTCATCAACTCTGTTTCTAGCCACATGCAGATGTTTTGAGCAAAAAAAAGCTTAGATAAAATGTCCAGAACCAAACAGACTAAGTCAGCTACTTGCTGGTGAACACAGTGGATCATTTAGCAACTGATATTTCCCATAGTAGTTGGTGGAGACCAAAAACAGAACTTACTATGGTTGATAATATGAGATAATATGTCAATTTTGTTCACTCACTGCAGGTTTAACACAAAGGGTTTGGCTTGGGTTGAGACAACATTTAACATTTGTGATCTTTGGCTTCTTTTGTTTTATAAGGTATTAAAAAGTATTGAACATTTTTTATTATTGCCAATATGCCTAAATAAAAAGTAGAGATAATGTCAAAGAAACACTCACTTAAATAAAACAGAAACAACAAGTGAAACAAAAGACCGAAACAAAAAGCAAACAGAGGTCTGCAGTAACAATGAGTCGCACTGCAGCATGTTTATTTCTCTCATTGCCGCAGACCACCAGCCTCCTTCAGACACTGACCACTTACTGCATCACAGCCTGGAACAGAGTCTGCAAGCAAATCTTTGTTGTGTTTATATACAGCCATAATGCAGCTAATTACATATTGTGTTTTCTTTTTCCTTTCTTTATTTTACCAACTATTTTTCAACAGAGACGTGGCCAAGAAGACTCAGTGTACTCCTTGTCTGTGGGCCCCAAAACAGTTTTAGATATGTGACTCTATCTATGAATTTGGTGTCAATATTTATTAAAAATAAAGTCTTGTTAGTCTTTTTTATGATAAAACATCAGAATCAAGCCACCACAAGTGTATAGACCACAGCTGTCCCGCCACACTCCTAAAGTAGGTCATAACTGTATCTGGCTGACTAATGTTGACCTGGCAGCATGGTGAGGTGTGATGACGGACTAAGTTTAAGCCGAGCTGAGGTCTGGTTTCAGTGCTGCGAGGGGCCGTCACAACGTTGGTCACAGCAGGTCAACATACTGTAGATGCTGTGAGAACTAGACAAAAATGCCTTGTTTTAACAGGTTGTATAAATTGTCTAAATTGTGAATATCAAAATGCACAAAATGGAAGTACAATTGAACTTGAAAAAGGTCTGTATGAATGATATACTGTAACTGTATTATATTCAAACATGTATTTGAATGTTATTATTTTCAATTATATATTAAATAAAGAAATAATGAATATTTCTTGTTGTATATTGTAATAAACATTATTAGTCTTGACATTTTTATTTTCCTTTATGCAACCAGCATTGACAGTCTGACCCTTCTAATTTATGAGGCACATACATCACTCTTTTTCACTACAGCATCAACTCTGTGATGTTTAGCTTCAAAGACATCACATTCATCAATCATTCTGGAGAAAAACTGTAATGTAATGATGCCTTACAGAGTCCGATGGCCTTTACGTGATGCACCTCTGACTGTGAGACACATCCAATTTGGCAGCCAAGAGGGTGTGTAATGTCAACGTAAAGCCCTAGACGAGAGGAAAACCTGACCAGCTTCAGTCGAAATGTACCAGCATTTTGGTGTCACCTGGTCTTCATCTTTCATCCCGGAGACAAGCTTTTCAAAGATAATTGATCAAAAATATTATCATCTTATCATATCATTATAAAAGAGCACAGTGAGCTTCTATCTGGGTCATCACATTTCGAGTGTGGGTAATGAAGAAGTAGGATGAGCCGTTGTGGAGAAGGAGAAGGAGAGAATTTTATCTTAAAGCTTCCAACTCATTTTGATGGTACACTTCCTTGTAATTGGGTAAAATTAGAATCCTAGGCAGGAACGGCGTAATGCTTTACGGCACCAACACTTTTTAGAAAGCAAGCTATAAGAAGAAAGAAAAGTATAGGTTGTACAGTGTAAGTTCTTTGGAGGAAGCTAGCTCGGTATTCTCAGAATGGATATCACAGCAGAGGCTGCGAAGAGACAGGAGAAGACGGAGGAAGAGGAAAAGAGAGAGCGAACACGCAAGAGAGCAGAGAAGAGTAAATATTGAAATGGCTATTACTTGTTGGCGTGAGCTAAAAAAGCCGAAATACTGCAGGACAGATGAGCTGGCAATCTTTCTGTTGGACTAGTCAGTAATAACTTATTAGCTGGCATGCTGAGTCTTGTGTGTTGTTGCACTTGCTTCATATTTGCATGTGTTAGCAAAGTTGTCGACTTGAACAAAATCAGTGAGGGTTCACAAAGGTTTAGCCGCTAACTATAAGTCTGGAGTTGATGTTAACAAACTTACTAGACAAAACACTTGGACATCGGTAACATTACTGTAAGTGCTCTTGCGTTGGTTGCTGTCTAGCTTTGTTAGCAAGCTTGTCACCCAAATTTCAAGTAACATTATGCTGCTTCTGGTGGAGAGCAGCACCGGTGTTAAGCTGGAGCCTGGTAAGCCAGAAACATAACCGGGCTCAGCAGCCTCTATGGACATAACGTTAGCTAATGGCAGAGGCGAAGAGACCGAAGACGACATTGATGGAGCTACGAAGAAAAAAAAAGAATGGCCAAGCAAGAGGCTGCTGCACGTTGGTGAGAGCTTCATGATATAAAAGGCTGCAAGACAGACATCAAGCTGGCATTGGTTCTGTCGGACTAGTAAGTGAAATTGCTATGTCTTGTGTTTTTGTACTTTGTTGATTATTGGCTGTTATCAAAGTTGTTGACTTCTTGATCATAGCAAATGCACATGTACAGCTGTTCTTATTTAGGACTGCAGGAACGCCAAATTGCACAAAACAACAAATCTTAAATAATTTTGCTCAAGAGGGCTGATCATTTACATGTTTTTTTTTTATTATGAGTTTTGCTGTCCTGTCTCCCAGATTAAATTAGGTTGCACAGTCTGTTAGCAGCAAGCATCAGCCATCATCTGCTCTCTAATATTAGAGCCTGTCGGTCCTGTGACCAAGAGGCTGTATGACAAACGTCAAATGTTATCTGCACACACATAAGCACACATACACATCAGCAGGAGGATGGGGGGAAGCATCTGTTAGCGATTCCCCTGAGGTTGGAGTTACACGTCAGCAAAACATCCACTACATACTGCAAGGCATCATGGGTAATGGGGGGACAATTCCAGGACAGGAACCAAACAAATACAGCTGAACACCTACAAAACCAAATTCTAAGAAAATCTTGCAGTTATGGGGAAGTATTATCTAAAACAATATTAGACATGTATCATCTCCTTTTTTCAGCTCATGAGGTCTTCTTTGCAGAAAGCACAGCAGAAAAGCTCATATTGAATGCTGCATTAATATTGATCAATTAAACTTTAATAGACAGCCAACGCCCCGGGAAGTAAAATCTGAGTGAGCTGCAGAATAAAAAAGAAAGAGGGGAGTGCCTCTGGGTTAGCTGTAGAGGCCCTGAGGACATAATCAATACTGTATAGGTAATAATACATCAAAGCGAATATTCAGCTTCAGTATTTAACCTACATTCAAGTG
>NC_060158.1:8939481-8947911 GCF_021292245.1 Micropterus dolomieu
AAATGTTGGCCCATATTGATAGGATAGCATCTTGCAGTTGATGGAGATTTGTGGGATGCACATCCAGGGCACGAAGCTCCCGTTCCACCACATCCCAAAGATGCTCTATTGGGTTGAGATCTGGTGACTGTGGGGGCCATTTTAGTACAGTGAACTCATTGTCATGTTCAAGAAACCAATTTGAAATGATTCGAGCTTTGTGACATGGTGCATTATCCTGCTGGAAGTAGCCATCAGAGGATGGGTACATGGTGGCCATAAAGGGATGGACATGGTCAGAAACAATGCTCAGGTAGGCCGTGGCATTTAAACGATGCCCAATTGGCACTAAGGGGCCTAAAGTGTGCCAAGAAAACATCCCCCACACCATTACACCAGCACCACCAGCCTGCACAGTGGTAACAAGGCATGATGGATCCATGTTCTCATTCTGTTTACGCCAAATCTACTCTACCATCTGAATCTCTCAACAGAAATCGAGACTCATCAGACCAGGCAACATTTTTCCAGTCTTCAACTGTCCAATTTTGGTGAGCTCTTGCAAATTGTAGCACACCCCTAAATGCATTGAAGCAACTGCCATGTGATTGGTTGATTAGATAATTGCATTAATGAGAAATTGAACAGGTGTTCCTAATAATCCTTTAGGTGAGTGTACATGTTAATGCATTTAATTTTTAGCCTAAAGGTGTTCATATAGCATTATATACGCCCTTTTAAAAATGTAATGCAGTAATGTTTACTCAGAATACTTTTTAACTGACCTTGAGTAAAATTTCTTCAAAGTAACAGTAGGCTACTTTTATTTTAGTACAATTTTCTAGTACTCTTTCCGTCCCTGCATATACCATGATGCATTTCACTTTGTCTACTGCCAGAGGTTTTGCCCAAAAGGCATTACTAGAGTTTTTCCAATTATCACAAACTTGTAGAAGTCTCTATCTCCATTCCTCTGAGCTGTCCAAGGACGTCTCGTCCATGTTGTTCTGGGTTTTGGGGCAAACCCCATCTGCTGAGGGAGATCACGTGATACACTCGAAAGCTTCAAAACAGCCACTGAATGGGTGTTGTGGTGAGAATGTTTTGCCAATTCATAAATAGTTTTTGAATAAAATAACCAGACAGAAATTACTTATTCAGGGAATTAAACACCCGATAAATAAAAACAATATTGTCATAAAGCAGCACAGTTAAAGTTTCCAGTCAAAAACTGAACTTTCGGTCTCAAATTTATGTTTTTCCAGAAACATTGCTATATCACATATAGTTTGGTATTATGTTATAAGATTACATACATCATGGTAGAGAATTTTATCCATATCCCTACTCTTGAGATTTCTGGCACCACACTAAAACAATGAAAGTTTATTGAATTTGTGATGCTTACACCTCTGAAAAAACTCAACAAGAGAAAACAAGTACAGAGTATAAATGATAAACCACAGAAGTACCTGTCAGCAGTTTTTTCGTTGGAACTTCTACCAAAGAAATAGTGTATATAAACTGTTGACAGTGAAGTTAGTGGATTAAACAAAGTGTCAGGGACACTGTCTCTGAAAGAGATGTTGCTGTTTAATTTCTTAAACTTAACTTATTTATGTTGTTATCGCCACAAATAAAAGTCACTTCCATTATATTGGAATAGAGACAGAAAAAGAGTGCACAAACCAGGGAGGTAAAACCACAAGGGATAAGTGAGAAATGTGTTTTGGTAATTTAAGTGAAATTACCTACTTAAAGATTGTTGTCATCATTCAAAACTGAATCCCGCAGAGAATGTGTTGAGCTGGCAAATGCTCAGATGTCACTTCATGTACTACACACAGTCCACAGTGGACTTAAGAAATATGCAGTAAAAATACTGTAGAAGCTTTAGGGTCTCGTGCAAGAAAGGCGTAGCCCACTTCCTTCTTCTGCGGTCTGTCAGTCAGAGTAATGTCGTCTAATTACTTTAACAGCCTCCACCAGCGGGATCCAGCTGAGTTTGAGTCCTCTGCCCCTCAGAGGCTGAGCGGGATGACGTGAAACCTTAAATATTCACAGAGGAGCTTCGACCCCATCCTTCTTCCTCCTCCTCCTCCTCCTCCTCCTCCTGGGACCAAACAAGACTTCTTCTCCTTCATCCCTGCAAACAAGGTCAAAAATATTTCAGGAAGAGTCATGGGAAAACCCCGAACAAATAACAGCACCATATGGCTCTTTTATTTTTCATCTGGAGTTGATTCTGTGATAAGATTTTAACAGGGAATAAAGAATAGGCTTGTTGCAGCAAGTCAACACTTTAAACACTCGGCCATAAATTAGAGAAAGCAGGAAGTAACAGGAATGTATTTCACTTCTTGACAGCTAAATATCTCAGTTTATGAGGGAATACCAGGCGCCTGGAGTGAGAAGAGTGCCTATATTTTCACATTAGCGCCTGTCAGGGCAATCCATCCATCCATCCATCCATCCATCGTCAACCGCTTATCCCGCGTACAGGGTTGCGGGGGGCTGGAGCCAATCCCAGCTGACATCAGGCGAAAGGCGGGGTACACCCTGGACAGGTCGCCAGTTTCAGAGACAATATGCATGTGTGTGTGTGTATATATATATGTATATATATATATATTTCAATATAAAATTATGCCCCTTGTTTTCTGTCTGATTAAAATATTTTTTATAATATAATATTTTCTGGGTGTCTGGATACAAGGTATTTCAATTATCATATCAAGACCATAGAAACGAAAGTACCGTAGGCCAAAACCACGTTTATGAGAACACTTTTCAACCAGTTATGCTTAAACTACATTTGTTAGCTGGTTTTCTGTTCCCTCCTCCTGATTTGGAGACTAGCAGGGCACAGCCTCCATATAAACACAATCAGAGCAGATCAGTACAGAGGTTCTGAACTGTAAATATTTATGTAGATTATGTAAGTAATAGTATAAGGGAAAGTCTGCATGGGACTACCCACAGAAAACCATCTTTGGGAAAATAGACTATGGGTGCTTAATTCTCTTTCCTTTTTAAGAATTGGGTTGTGAAGACAGTTCAAGATGATGTAATGGTAAAAGTATTAGCAAATTGCACATCACAAGAGAAATAAAGATTTTTGTGTGGCTTGATCATTTGTTTCTTAGTGAGATAGCTAAACAAATCACAACATCTGACTTTAAAAATTCATATTCAAAGAGCAACCTTTTAAAAACACAGCATAATTTGACAGAATACTTTTGGACATTGCCATTTCTGAGTGTATTGTAGAGCATTAATTCACCAACTCTTTGGCTTTGTGAACCTTTCAACCAAAGACAGACCTTTTACCCCTTGTTTTGTTTGAATGTTGTTTAGCCATGCTAGCCGTGTTGTTTTCAGGATGGCAATGTTGGTCGATCACTTTGGTCCAGACTGAAATATCTCAGCAATTGTTGAATGTATTGTCATGAAATTTGCTTCAGTTACTTTGCCGATCCCCTGACTTTTCAACACGGTCCACCGCAACATATTAATAGTTTGACTGGAAAACTGGGTGGGACTTTCTGGCACATTACTAAACTCATTTGAATCCCACTTAAACAACAAGGAATACTTTGTGTCTATAGGTAATTACACTTCTGCATAAACAAAAATGACATGTGAAGTTCCCCACGGCTCCATTCTGGGACCTCTTCTGTTTAACATCTACACGTTTCCACTGGGTCAGATTATGAAAAACATTTACATAACCATATCACTAGGGGACTATAATCCCATACAAGGGCTGAGTAGGTGCATTGAACAAATCAACAATTGGATGCGGCAGAATTTTCTTCAATTAAACAAAGATAAAACTGAAGAAATTATTTTTGGAGCCAAGGAAAAAAGATTGAAAGTCAGTGCTCACCTTCAATCGGCAATGTAAAAAACCTAACTGAATACATTTGAAACTTGTGTTTCTACTACTTGTGTTTCAGCAGGATTTGGAAAAATTTGTCCATACATTTATATTCAGTCGACTTGACTAAATATCGATCAGACAGCTGCAGCTGATTCCAAATGCTTCTGCTCGAGTCCTCACTAACACCAAAAAAACGGATCACATCATTCCAGTTCTGAGGTCTTTGCACTGGCTTCCCGTCTGTCAGATACTTGATTTTTTTTTTAAATTACTGTTGGTTTAAAAAGCACTGAGTGCTTTATTGCCAATATACATAAATGGTTATGGTTATGAATCATCCAGACCTCTCAGGTCGTCTAGGACAGGTCTGCTTTCTGTCTCCAGAGTCAAAACTAAACATAGAGAAGCAGCGTTCAGTTTTTATGCTCCATATATCTGGAACTCCCATAAAAATTGCAGTTCTCAGTTCTTTTAAATCAAGACTGAAAACTTTTCTTTTTGCATGCGTTTTATTAATATCTTATTCTGCACTGTAACTCTGTTGTTTATCTTATTTTCTATTTAACTCTAACAATTGTTCTGATGTAATCAAGGCTATTTTGCTAATCTGAATCTTTGGTTTTATTTCAATCACCAGTGATGTTAATACAATTTTAATCCCCTATTGCTGGCCTCCAGGGGCTTGTACTTTTTTCAGCTTCTACAGGGGGGCATGACAGAACATGTTTAAGAGCACTTGCACTAAACTAATATGGTGAACATGGGCATGTTAGCATACTGATGTTAGCATATAGCTTAAAGCAACACTGCGCTGTGAGGTTCGAAATCTACACAGTTGATTCAAAACTCAAACTTCTCAGAAGTGGATTTAGTGATGAAATAAGGTACAAAAACTGTAAAGCATAAACCTATGTCTGGCGCGCGCAATGATAATGCAGTGAATAGTGACGATTCTTTCTGACCAATCAGTTGTCTGCAGTGTTTTCACGTCACATTTTAGTATCACCTCAGCTCACTTGGGACCTCGACGGAGGTGACACGAAAAAAAGTACCTGGTAGCAAGTACAGGTACAACTTTTCCCCAGTGGAAAACCAAAAAAGGCGAGTATAGACTAGGCGAGTCAAGCTGGTACTATGTGATGGAAAAGGGCCTTAACATAACATTAGTCTGGTTAAACTCTTAGTCTGGTTAAAGCAAAAAGAAAGTCTTTAAAAAAACTACTGTGGGCAGCAGGGAACCAATGCAGTACTGATTTAATTTCCTAACAACCTAAAAGGTCTATTGGTTAACTGACAATTATTATTAGTAGTAGTACATTATGAGATGTATTGTGCATGTTGAGTTCATTTAGACAAATACACCATTTATTAATCAATTTATACACCACCCTTTGTTTTATGCCATTTTATTGCATGTACGCCAGTAAAGATTGTTTTAGCTGAAAGGAAAACAACATACCTTTTTACATACAGCAAGTAGTTGAAGAAGAAGAAGAAGAAGAAGAGATTAATAAATTGTAATATTTAAAAAAAAAAAAAGCAGAAATATGTTTGCTAAGCATAGGACATAATATTGAAATTTTAATTCTATCTAGCAGTCATGAAAAAAGGTGGCATAAATGGTGCATTACCACCTTCATGAATGAAGAAACAATTTAATTTATAGGTTTACATGTATCTTTTGTATCTTTTATTTAGTCTTTGGTGTGCAAAACATATAAAATAAAGGAAAACAAAGTCACACACATACATCAGAGAACATTTCTGCAGAATTTATACATACATTTCAATGTGCTAAAAGCTGACGAGAGTTTTGAGCTGTAAATACTGAGCTTTGTATCAGCTTTACACTGTGAGTGAATTATTAATATTGCAGTGTTTATGTGCAAGGCTGAGGTTTAGAAGTTTTTTTCTGCTGGTGTCAGCAGTGTTAGATATTTGCTGCGCCAGGTGCAGGTGTTGCAGGTTTCGTTAGCGGTGGTCAGTCGTCATTGTTGCAGTCTGTACAAAGAATCTGGTCACGGTCGGGGAAGAAGCCGGATCCCACCAGCGACACAGAGCAGCGTGAACACTTAAAGCACGGCTGGTGCCACTGCCGGTCCTCAAAAGAAACATACTTCCCATCTCCAAACCCTGTGAGACATTAACACAACACATGAGCAACTAATGAAGGAATGTTTTACGAGGGGGTGGAAAATAGAATTACAGCCTTGCAGCATTGCGGAAATAGCATAAATGAATTCAAGATAACATCAGCTGTTGGCAGTAACAATAAGAAAGCACTGTTCTGTCAACACGCGGCTATTCTAGTTCATAGCCGTGGTAAAAGGCACATATTGAAGTTCTCAATACAACTCTGGCATGTAAAGATTCTTTGCCAATACTCTAAAGAGGGGAGATAAAGAGGATAATGAACCTCAAACCTGTACTGCTGCATTGTCTTTCTTTATGTTTCTGGTTCCTCTGTGTTTACTTAAAGCCTTCATCAAGTGTTTATGTGATTGTAGCATCTTTGAAATTATTCTGAAGGTACAAGAAAAATGTGACAATTGTGGTGGTTTGTTGTCAGGATCTTTGTTTTTGTGTCCCCTGGTTGGAGCTATCTACACACGGTACTTTTAAAATGGCTACAATCTACATTTTTATAATAACAATGTGAAAGTGGTCTCTCGTAGTAATTAACCTACAGAGAATATCTGTCTGAAGCTCCCCTCGGCCTTACTGAGCTTTATACAGAGTTTCACCTGATTGTTTAGGCGCCCGGCACCTGTTTTCAGTGAAAAGGCTCTAAAACCCCACTGTACACGACCAGTGTAGCACCAAATACCAGACAGACAAAGTTGGCAACTACTTGCTGAACATAGTGGAGCATTTAACAGTTTAAGAGCAAGTTATTTCCCCCAAGAGTTGGTGGAGACCAAAAACAGAGAAAATAGAGAGTGAGATATTTGACTTACATTCATCAGGTGAACAGAAACATGAATGTTAATAAAGCTCCATAACTGGTGGATGTGTAAATATCCAAACTAGTTTGCTAACAATCTTGTCTGTTTGCTTATCTTTGGACAATAGGAAGAAACTACACAACACAAGGAGAGGATGTATGCAAGCATGCAAACCACACCGAAAGGATCAGAGCCAAGAATTAAAACCTGAGTCACCATACTGCCTACGTCTTTTGTCGAAGATAATTGTCTTGGCATTTCATTGATCAATAGACGAGACAGACAGGAAACATGGGGAGGAAATTGGAGATTATGAACAAAAAAAAATCCCCAGCCATAATTGAACAAGGAATATTGTGCAACTGTGGGGTATCTGTACACTCCACTCACCTGTGATGGCTGTGTTGCATCCGGCGCACTTTTTGGCATACAGGCTGCTGAAACACTTGACACAGTACGGAGTTTCCCCCTGCGAGGTGAAGGGTTGGCCGGCCAGTGGGGCTTTGCAGCCCGTGCAGAGAAAACACTCTTTGTGCCACACCTCGTCTTTGTAGGTCACCCCTCCTTTGGTCAGAGCCTGCCAGACATAAATAAAAAAAAACTGTATCAGTAAAACGTGATTTTTTTGTTAATGATACCTGGCAGCATTTTGTAAAGTTGTTACTGCAGGGATGCCTCTGATGGCTTTCCCCTTTGGGCTCATTTCTACTGATAAAGTTTGATTTTCAGTTGGTGGTATTCTTTTATCTGCCCGTCAAAATGGCTTCTTGACCTGACCTGTTGATGTGAGGATTTGCTGCTTTTCTGTGTTTTATGGCATTGTAAATGGAATATCTTAAGGTTTTTGGACTGATGGTGGGATAAACAAGACTCTTGAAGATGTCACCTCCGGCTCTGGGAAATTGTGATGGACTACTTTCATTATTTTCCGGCTAAATGATTCATTTGAAAAGTTCTCAACAGATTAATCAATAATGAGAAAAACTGGTAGCTGCAGCCCTACATTAATATTGTGTTGGGTACATTATTAATGATCATTATCGATCTGCTGCGTATGTGGCCTGTTCACCTTTTTGCAGAGGCTACACTGAGGAGCAAACCTGCCCTCGTAGCACGGCACACAGTAGTAGTTGTTATTGTCTGGAATGAAGGCCTCTGCACCAATCGGCTTCTCACAGCCGTGACACACAAAACAGTCCTCGTGCCATGAGGAGCCGCCGTACTCCAACATCTTCGATCCTGTCAGACGAAAAAAGTGTAAGAGACAGAGCAGAACAGCAGCAATGGAAACTGAGACGTGCGTGATGGTTTGTTGATTTGTTTTTGACATTTACAAAACCTGTGTGTCACGTGCATTCCTTTGATCTCTCTCCCTACTATGCTGTAACTATAAGCTTGAATAAAATCTGATAGCATTCACACGAAAGCTTAGAAAACTGAAAATGATCATTCAGTAGGACGGTTAAACCTGTTCTTACACAGTCGTCTTGCGCTGTACAATTACATCAGCTTATCTTGCATAAATGCAGTCTGACAAGCTGTAACAAAGCAGTGCTCTAGCTAGCATTTACGGCTGCACAGCATCCTAACACTGCTTTTTATTTATTGTACAGTTTTAAGTTT
>NC_060158.1:8948011-8997814 GCF_021292245.1 Micropterus dolomieu
GAGAAAATAGAGAGTGAGATATTTGACTTACATTCATCAGGTGAACAGAAACATGAATGTTAATAAAGCTCCATAACTGGTGGATGTGTAAATATCCAAACTAGTTTGCTAACAATCTTGTCTGTTTGCTTATCTTTGGACAATAGGAAGAAACTACACAACACAAGGAGAGGATGTATGCAAGCATGCAAACCACACCGAAAGGATCAGAGCCAAGAATTAAAACCTGAGTCACCATACTGCCTACGTCTTTTGTCGAAGATAATTGTCTTGGCATTTCATTGATCAATAGACGAGACAGACAGGAAACATGGGGAGGAAATTGGAGATTATGAACAAAAAAAAATCCCCAGCCATAATTGAACAAGGAATATTGTGCAACTGTGGGGTATCTGTACACTCCACTCACCTGTGATGGCTGTGTTGCATCCGGCGCACTTTTTGGCATACAGGCTGCTGAAACACTTGACACAGTACGGAGTTTCCCCCTGCGAGGTGAAGGGTTGGCCGGCCAGTGGGGCTTTGCAGCCCGTGCAGAGAAAACACTCTTTGTGCCACACCTCGTCTTTGTAGGTCACCCCTCCTTTGGTCAGAGCCTGCCAGACATAAATAAAAAAAAAACTGTATCAGTAAAACGTGATTTTTTTGTTAATGATACCTGGCAGCATTTTGTAAAGTTGTTACTGCAGGGATGCCTCTGATGGCTTTCCCCTTTGGGCTCATTTCTACTGATAAAGTTTGATTTTCAGTTGGTGGTATTCTTTTATCTGCCCGTCAAAATGGCTTCTTGACCTGACCTGTTGATGTGAGGATTTGCTGCTTTTCTGTGTTTTATGGCATTGTAAATGGAATATCTTTAGGTTTTTGGACTGATGGTGGGATAAACAAGACTCTTGAAGATGTCACCTCCGGCTCTGGGAAATTGTGATGGACTACTTTCATTAATATTGTGTTGGGTACATTATTAATGATCATTATCGATCTGCTGCGTATGTGGCCTGTTCACCTTTTTGCAGAGGCTACACTGAGGAGCAAACCTGCCCTCGTAGCACGGCACACAGTAGTAGTTGTTATTGTCTGGAATGAAGGCCTCTGCACCAATCGGCTTCTCACAGCCGTGACACACAAAACAGTCCTCGTGCCATGAGGAGCCGCCGTACTCCAACATCTTCGATCCTGTCAGACGAAAAAAGTGTAAGAGACAGAGCAGAACAGCAGCAATGGAAACTGAGACGTGCGTGATGGTTTGTTGATTTGTTTTTGACATTTACAAAACCTGTGTGTCACGTGCATTCCTTTGATCTCTCTCCCTACTATGCTGTAACTATAAGCTTGAATAAAATCTGATAGCATTCACACGAAAGCTTAGAAAACCGAAAATGATCATTCAGTAGGACGGTTAAACCTGTTCTTACACAGTCCTCTTGCGCTGTACAATTACATCAGCTTATCTTGCATAAACGCAGTCTGACAAGCTGTAACAAAGCAGTGCTCTAGCTAGCATTTACGGCTGCACAGCATCCTAACACTGCTTTTTATTTATTGTACAGTTTTAAGTTTTTGGCTGTTGTCCACTCCCATATACTGTACGTAAGAAACACGTGCTTCATTGCGGTTTATAAAAGTTAGGAGACAGCCATGCCTATGAGACTGGACATCACATCCTTTAATCATTGGCCTTGTTTTATGACTTTTGGGACCTGAAACGCAGCCAGAAGGCATGACAGTGTTTTGAATTTGAACTTGGCTGCACTTTTGAGAAAACGGGAGAGGGCAGCAGCTTTTAAATGCATTCAGGGCTGAACATAAAATAAGAAGAAAATCACTGCTCAGTTCAGAAAAGAACTGTTGAGTTATTATATTCCACACTACCCACAGGCCCCGGTAATTTTCAGTCATCCGACACTACCGCTGCACAAGTGTCGTCACAGCGTCTAGAGCTGAAAACCATGCCAGGAGATATTTTCAGCAGAGCAAGGAAACAATCATTTAGTCACATCTAACCTTTCACTCCCCGGATAACAAAAACTCATTAGCCTTTTTTTTCCCTGCGAAGACAGGGTGTGAACTTTTCAGACTATTTGAGTGATTGCTTAAGGATCTGTCCCCAAGGAGGTTTATGAACTTGTGAGTTGTGGTCTTTATCTTCACTACCTGGCATGACTGTCTTGTCGCAGGCCACGCACTTGGAGGAAAACTCGTTGCAGTAGCAGTCGCTGCACACCAGCGCGTCTTCCTGGCTGGTGAAGGGCTCGTCTGCCAGAGAGCGGTCGCAGCGGAAACAACGAAAACAGTGAGCGTGATAATGTCTATTCTCATAGAAGAGCTCCTGGGGGGAAAGGAGAGGACAGTGTCAAACTGAGCACTGAGTAAAACCAGTCAGGATTAAGATGGTCCAATAATAAAGACAATAAAGAAATGTTTTAAATGAGCAAAGTTTTTTCATTTTGGAATTTAGGGACAACACATGGCACAAAGGAATTCAGACCACAGTCATTACATTGTTTGCAAAAGTCAGACATCATTGTAAGAGACATGCAATAATAAAACTAAATGCACAAATGACTGGAGGGAAGCCAAAGAAATTAAAAAATTACTGAAGCTAAAGACACTCTAGCTTCCATTTCACTGGGACTTTAAAACTGGCCTTGATTGGCTACCCACTGAAATGCTAAAATCCATTTCTATAAGTTTTCAGCATTTGAACTCAAACACATCTGTAAAAGCATTTTCAAGCTGGGTGTACCTAATTTGAATCACAGGAGCTGGTGTTGTCGTCTGTTCTGCGTTGTTCTGTGTTGAAACCTGATTGAGTAGCTGCATACAGCTTATTCCGCCTTGCCATTAACCTCCATTGTTGTCCAAATACACAGTTGCACTAAATGAAATATTCCTTCATAACAATGAACATGGGCGCTGTAGTTTATTTAAATACTCATCAAATGTGTTTTAGTCCGCACCTGAAAATAGTCCCCAAAAAATGCACTATTTACGCTGGTTAAACTCGTGACTGGTTTTTAAAGATTTATGTCTTCAGTGGGAACCAATGGGCTTTGGTTGAGGTTCACAGACAGGGTAGGGAAGTCAAAAACATTTAAGAGACAGACTACTGCATTGTTGGTTTTGGTCTTTGATTTGTTTTGATTTGTTGATGATAAGAAAAATATGTCAGAACCCCAGATTTATCCTTTAACAGTGAATAATATGGCAACTAAAGCACTTTACCCTAAACTGTAAGTTAATAAAAACACTTAATATGTTATTGTTCCTCACAGCGAGATTCTCTATTTGCGGCCCCTTCATCCTTTTGAACGTTAGAGGTCACGGCCAGACCCCAGGATTCATGTTTCCTTCACAAGCACACTTAAGTGTTTTGTTTTTTTTGCCCACATGGGAGTCTAAAAAAGTTTCCTACTTTCTAGGCACCCCACTGTCCTCCAAACAGAAGAGAGTTAGCAGAGGAGCTAAGCATGAGAGAGGTTTTTGTGCATTCCCTTTTCTCTCAAAAATCAGAACAACCCACTTTGTGACTTTTTTTCCTAACAGCTGTTTGTGTTCCAGTTCATCTGCAGTTCAAGCAAGCTCTGTGATAAATGGCCTCATTGAACAGTGGGTGAAAAACTTATTTTTGAGGCGTGGGGCTTCACAGTAAAAGAAACAACTAAAGCAGAGGGACAGAGAAGGATGACGGATGAATGCTGTTATGTCTTGTGGGGAGGAGGGACGGCCAAAGCAAGCAGGAAGGTGATTTACTGCCAGTCCCTCACAGGGAGACCATAATTCACAGGACAGTGATGGCCTCATGGCCAGTTTTCATCAGGACAGTGTTGTTAACTTTCACTAACTAAAGCTTTTGGGACAACTTAAGGTAACTTAAAGTAGATAACAGACAAGCTGGTGTTCTGTAAGTAGAGTTATGTTTTCCAGCAATGCCAGCTGGTTTGTTAAAGCTTTTTCCCCAAAGTAAAAGTACCCAAGAATTATTAGTAAAATGTACTTAGTAAAAGTACTTGTTATGCCCCCATGTAATGTCTTATTTGATTGTTATTAGTAATGCATTAACATGTAAGCAGTATTTTAATGTTGTGGCTGGTTGAGTTGGAGTTCATTTTATTTATACATTCTTGGGTAGTTTTATCATATTTATGATAGAGTTGAAATGGTTACTTAACCAACAGAAAATTAATCAGCAACTGTTTTGATAATTGTTTAACTGTCATTTTGATGACAATGAACTACCAGCTATTCAGGAAGAATTGCTGCTTTATCCCTGTTTCAAATCATTATAACCTGAATATCTTTGGGTCTGAAATGTAGTGATGTTGAAGTATAAAGTAGGAGCATAAAACAAAAATACATGTAGGCCTACTTAGTTACTTTCCACCACTGTACAAGTTGAGCTCACCTTGGCATTATGACCAATGATTTCTTTACATTCCTGGCAGGTGTTGGCATACAGGCGGTCGTAGCAGAGGATGCAGTGAGGGTTGTCCTCCACCTGGATGTATTTGCGTCCACACAGGGACTCGTTGCAGTTCTTGCAGTCAAACCGGTCACTCATGATGTCTCTGGCTGGCCTGCAGAACAGAAAATTCACAGGCCCTTTAGCATTCACTATCAGCAAGAAGACAGAGCAGGAAGGAGGAGGAGTGAGATTGGAAAGACGGAGAGAGAAAGCAGGAAGAAGGGAGGCAGACAGTTTTTAGATATATACAACTGGGAACAAAACAAAAATGAGAAAAAATTTAATATTTTTTATTGTAGTGTAGCTTTTCAAGATACTCAAAGATGCTTTACAGGACAGCTTAAAACGATCCTAGATTACTGAAAACACACTCAAGGCACATGGCAAGACAGGACACCATATCAAACATTAAAAGCTGTTGTCAAAAGGTGATTTTTGACTAACTTCTTGAAGACAGACGGCTTGGTGAAATCATGGATATGTTTCGAGGGAGAGTTCCACAGGGAGGGGGCAGCTATGGAGAAGACCCTGTCCCTACAGGTTCAGTGCTTGTTGCTGGAGAGTGGGAACAGGAGGTTGGCATCAGGGGAACAGGAGGCTGTGGGAGGGAGTGTGACGGGGGGGGAAGGGCTATGAGGCAGGAGGGGGCCTTATTATGGCAGGCTCTGTGAGTAAAGACAAGCAATCTTGAATGTAATTCATTGTGGGACAGGCAGCCAGTGCAGGGTCTTTAGGACAGGAGTGACGTGAGCAGAAGAAGCCAGCAGATTTGTTGACGCACTGTTCAGGACTTGATGATGATGTACCATAAATAATGCTATTGTAGAGATTGAGTCTGGGTGTCATGAAAGCATGGATAAAAGTTTCGGCAGAAGAAAAAGGAGAGGGGTTGGTGGAGACAAGCTATAGGTTTGAAGTAGAAAAAGGTTGTTTTGGTATTGACATTTGCGTGGTGTTCAAAAGAGAGGCTGCTGTCGTAAATAACTCCAAGGTTGCAGATGTTTGGCGAGGAAGAGATTGGCGATGGTGAGGCAGAAGTTGTGAGTGGTTTTGGCGAGGGATTTGGGTCCAGCGATTAAATAGGATTTATCACAGTATAGTTTGAGATAGTAGGCTTGAATCCATTATTTAATTTGCAGGTGTTCAGGGGGGTGAGTTGCAGTGACGATGGATTTATTTGAGAGCCGGACATCATTGGTGTGGCAGTGAAAGTGAAGACAATGGCGACGGATGATGTTACCAAGGGCAAGCCTTGGGACTGAGGAGCAGTGGAGGAGGGATAGCTGTTGATGCTGATAATCTGTTGTTTGTCTACGAGATATGACTTCAGCCAGGAGAGGGCATTTAAGACGGGAGAGAAGACTGGTCTCTGAAAGAGAACGCTGACCATAGTCTGAGAGGAGGAAGACATGTTGGTAACTTTGTAGTGATATTTCCCTGCAGAATAATTTACAATCTTATTTAGATTAACCTTTAACATGCAAGAAATGGAGATGGTTTACTGAAAGATATGACACCATAGTTAATGGTTAAATATTGTCCAAAAATGTTCCACATCCAGAAAGCTTTTCCTGTAAGCATAGAAAGGGCTGAGTGAACACTTTAACACAGATTTATGGCTCATTCACTTGTGGCTGATTTATTGTAAATCAGTCCTGTAATGATATAACTGCTTCTCCTGTTTCATCATTATTCACTAATAAGTGAAAGCTTATAATGTCTGTCTCTCCCTCCCCCTCATTCTTTTAAGAAAACCCCTGCGGTGGTTTGGCATTGAGACATTGAACAACTAAACAATATTAATTGTTGGGAGCTGAACTGAAACAGCATTCTCCATTTCAAAGGCTCGCTCAAGGGCTTTTTGATCTGTGTTTGGCCTGCGTTTAAAGGGTGGTAGTACTCATTTATCTAGTTTATTCCTTTCATCCAAAATTTTTCTCAAATGCATCACTTCCTCTTGTTATCAGTAACAAACAGTTTATGCCATCCAGATGTTTTATTGCTGCAACTTTACCATTTTGTGATCTTGACAATGTGGCTCAGAAAAATGCATCTCCAAAAGTTACCTTCACTTTTTTAACTCCAGTCACTGTGCATAAAGCACTTCATGGATTTCACTTCTTTCATTTGTCGCAATAAGACTGTGCCCCTTTGTTTAAAAAAAAAAGTTGTTTGTCTTCACAGAAACTGATTCTAAACTACAAACAAATACATCTCCCAGGACACTTTTTAATTCCAGCAGGACTTCTCCAAAAGCCCAACTTTGTCCAATTTTTAAGTGGACTGTATTTTCTCATAAAAATCTTTTAATGGGGTTGTGTTCCAAATCTCAATTGCCTCATTATGGGGCTTTTGTATGCCTTGATTGCCTTTGTGCACAACACAATCCCACGGGGGAAATGGGGTTGAGGGTTGGTTGTTTTTGCTGAAGATCTTTTGTCCCATTAGGAGTGTAATTGAAAGCCACAAGCCAGCAAGCACGAAATGAGAATGAGAAAATGACAATACTAAGTAAGCATGGTTTTAGTTTGTAGGTCAAAAGATGTTGATGTGTCTTCTGTATAAAACTGGGCTATTTGTAAAGTTTGTTTATGTAACTGTTCTTTCAACAGCATTTCAGCGACTGTATTTTAATGTGTAGTTAGGCTCTGCTTCACAATGAAATATAGTCATTATAATGCTGTTGAAATGTAGCGGAAACAGTAGCTGTGTTATAACATCTTAAAAATGAGACATCTCAAGAGACTTATCCTGTCAACAATAAATTTGACAACAATATGACGATTTAAATACACTGAGGCTCTATAGGCACCAATTTACCTTTTGAAGTAGCCTACTGTACATTCCTTACTTAATTTAAATAAATTACTTGATTAATGGCTCTTGGAGCAGAGGAAAAACTGGTGGAAATCCGGTATGGCACATAGACATCCCATCCCACCATTATGACTGAACACAGTGGGGCATTAGCAGGGTATGTGACCCCATGTTCTGCAGCAACAAAGGGAAATGAGAGAGGAAATGAAGTGTGGGGGGTTAAAATACCCTCCTGTGGAACAGTTACGACAGGGCAGACAGTGCTCAGAAAGATATATACTGTGTGGATGAAGATAATGGATAAGGAAAGGTCTAGAGTTTGGGTATATATTCATGCTCAGGATCACAAGGTCTGGAACATTTACAAAGGCAGACACTTGGAACCGGTTATTGTTTATAACTATTTTGGGCACAGAGTGGCTTTGACATGTTTCTATAATGTCAGAAAAAAGGAGGTGGGTTCAACAAAGTGCAGCTGAGAAACCGTGTGGTCTTGAAATCTCCGCAAGGGATCGAAGAGTTAGCCGAGATCTCATCTTCCTCTCCTCAGAGGTGGAAGACATCACTGGCTGGGTCAAAACGATGAGAGGACCCAGAGCTCGGTGCACACTAATGAAGGCCATTTGTTGTGGTTTTGTTATGAAGCTGGTAAGAATTAAACACCACTCATGATGACGGTTTACAACTCTACAAAGCTGAATTTTACAGGGTAGAGCGCTTCATGTTCTGTAGTATTTGCATCTGGACTGTTAAGGAGTAATCTTTAAAGCGCAGTTTACATTCCTGTCCATGTCTGACTGCTATCAAACATTTTGTTTCTAATTACCAATGATGCTCTCATTGGTCTGCTCACAGTCTACTCTCAGTCATGTCCTACAGCCAATGCAAGAAACAGAATCTCCCTCTCCTGCACAGCTCGTTTAGAGACTTTTTCTTCCAGTGCCATGTTTGCAAAACAGTGAGGACATCCCTCATGCATCCCTCCCTTCAGATAACAGCACTGCTTCCTTTTAAAGGGCATCGAGCAAGGTCAACAAAACAAGGAGAACTGAACTGAAACGAAACATCACATCCCATGTCTGTTTTCTGTCAGATTGCTGTCTGGGTGGGGAAATCAGCCCGACTTCCCTCCTAAAATGTCTGAAGAGGTTTAGGTTTCTATTCTCGTCTATCCATGTGTACGATGAATGCAGCAATAGAACAATGGTTTTCCTTCCGGACATAGTCTTCCCAGTTTCAGCTTTATGTTTCTCTTCCTGAGCCACAACATCTGCGAACACATTCTGTGGTTTCCAGCTGTTGTCTGTCATCAAATTATCCTTTAGGCATCCAATAGGGAATTCAGTGGGACTGGTGCCAAAACACAGCAGCATCTAATTAAAATCGTTGTTGAAACCAATATTTTATGGTTCCTATCGGACTGTCCGTTATAGCTTTAGAGTCAGCGAGGCAAATATCGCAAGACTCATACTGTAGAAACAGTCAAGTAAGAAACTGAGCTTGAGCAGAACCGGCAGGTAATTAGCTTAGCTTAGCATAAAGACTGAAAGCAGTGGAAACGTTTAGCCTGGCTCTGCCCAAAATCCCAAAAAATGCAGAAAGGGTACTTACTAACATGTTATGTCCTAAATTTTATCCATACAATTTTTGGTTTTAGTGGGAGTTACATGCTGTAACTATTTCTTTGCAAACATCATGACTTCCCGGAGTTTCCTCAACTCCCTCTAAACCCAAATATTGTTGTTTCTACATTTCTATTTATGTACAGATTAAACTACATCAAATAAATTTTTGAGTTTCTGGTAGGTGGATTTTTGAACTTTGGTCAGAGCCAGCCTGTTTACCTGTTTCCATTCTTTATGCTAAGCTAAGCTAATAGCCTCCTGGCTCAGCTCCACACACAGACATGACAGTGGTATGGATCACATAAAGTCAAGTCAAAGTACATTATAGCAGTGCTATGATTTCAGTGGTATTTAAATTTCAACATCGTATTCAGTAGTGAATAAAATTCAAAAGTAGGTTTCCAGTGAGATTCAAATCTTAATACTCATTTGCTTCTATACATCTTGCTTTAATGTCACAACTGACTGCAAATAAACATCTGGTAAGCATCTGTTCATTTCACCTTTACACCATCTAGACTGTGTGACATTAATAGTCTAAAACACTAACTCACATTTAGTGAGTGCCTCGTTTTGGAGGCGTTCATTTTACTCTACAGGTGTCCTCTTGGACTGCACCCAAGAATACTTGTCACCGCGGTTCTCCTCCTCACAGCGAGACATTAAACGAAACTGTCATACATCCTAAGTACTCTCTCTCTCTAGTAGCACGGTTGCTGAAACTATTTAAGACCACAATTCACCTTGATGAGTGGACATGAATTCTCCACAGATACGCTGTTTGTCCCGGTGAGAGATTTACTGGAGCTCTGAACGCTTTAGTGGCAGCCAAATGGCAACTGTCTCCCAGGATCAGCGCCTGACCGTCCCGTCTCATATCCCTTCATGGCTCCCTGCTGTTGTTTTACTCCTCAACAACCTGACAGTTTCTTACGACCAGAGCCAGGAGCTCTACGAGCCATGAGAGGTGCTGCAGGGTGTCGGTGTTTATTTTCCCAGAGCAGGAATTTGGACTTGTGTCTGAGGTTTACCAACCAGATTATTCCATGATGAATACCGCTGTCACACGTAATAAAATGTAGTGGAACAAATATGTAGGTAAGTGTTAAATCTTTCACAGCCACAAAATATGAATTCATGCGTTATGAAACAGCCTCAGTGCCTTTTTTGGGGTGACGTTATTCCCTCTCTGAAACAGGCACCTGAATCTGAGCTGTAAAACTGTTCATGTTATTTCTAATGCTTTAACTTATAATCACTGCTTTCTCCTTTACTGTAACACCCCACTAA
Organism: Micropterus dolomieu; assembly: GCF_021292245.1. NCBI lineage: Eukaryota > Metazoa > Chordata > Actinopteri > Centrarchiformes > Centrarchidae > Micropterus > Micropterus dolomieu. The sequence goes on from NC_060158.1 coordinate 8,958,209, forward strand.
AGAACTAAGACTGTTTGGGCAGTTAAAGCAGCGCTCTCTCAAAGTGGGTTTTTAGCCATGCTAGTGCAGTGGCTCTATAGACGGCAAGTTGTTGGGTTGATCAAACTGAAAGATCTCAACAACTACTGGATGAAATGTCATAAAATTTGGTTTCAGACATCCACGTTTCCCACAGGATGAACTGTAACACTTCAATGATCCCCGGACTTTTCATCTAGTGCCATCAGCACTTACAAATTAGTTTTTCTCACAAAGTAGGAGACGTCATCGCTGTCAGAAATTCTCAATATCTCTGACTTACCACTCAGGAGTAACATTTTTTCTGATTTTTGTTTTGCTCATAATTACGGTCTAAACCTTATAACATGAACACAGGGCTGCTAGCGTGTCTGCAGACTCTTACTCTTGTTTTCCCAATGCTTTAACTTACAATCACTGCTTTCTCTTTTGCTGCAACACCCATTAAATAACCCACAGCGTGTGTGCATTCAGTTAAAACAGGAAGGTGTGTAACAAAGTTGGTTTTTAATTACCTTACCACCCCACTTTTTATTCCCCCTGAAATGGATTACAGTACTTTAACGGCCTCTGAAGCCCAGAACAGTCCTCATATTGTGTGACTCCTGTGTTGCATAACCTGGATTTGGGGAGATGAATAAGAATATTGACAGCGGCACAATACTGTCTAGAACATGCTAACAGTGGAGCCCTGCAGTATCGCGGGAAAAGTGACACCCTTGTGGTGGCAACTATAAGCTGTCACAGAAAAAAGAAAAGACAAACAAGACTGGTCTCTTATGGCTGTCAGATGACTGCGCTCCCTTTCATCCCTAGTACAAAGACGCTCGATGTGGTGTGGTTTCCTGCAGATCACAAGGCCAATTTCAAATGCACGCACACAAATCAACATGAACACACACTGTACATTTTGCTGTCGCTGATTAAAGATCTCATCAAGATGAATTGCTTCTTGCTGTTTTAAACAGTGACGATTTTTTAAAATACTGAGTTGGCAGATCTGTTACATGATTTTGTTTACTTGAACATGAATAATATTTGCGGTTTCTTAAATGGAATCCTTATAAAGTCAAAACAGTGTCAAAGATTCAACAATGAGTCTGCGCTTCAGTTTACAAGATCATGTCATCAATTATCTGTGTAGACAATCCGTTTATTCACTTTGAATTCCACTAAAACCATATTAACATCAGTGCCATTACTGATAAATAAATTACCCAATAATTTATATATATATTTAATTTAATAAAACTTCCTGCAGATCACAAGGCCAATTTCAACAGCATGCACACAAATCATCATTAACAATGTACATTTTATTGCCTCTGATTAGATCTCATCAAGACAAATTGATCCTTTCTGTTTTAAACACTGACTTTATTGCGAGATACTGAGTTGACAGATGTGAAAAATAGCAGAATATTCCTGTAAGAGTAAATTTAATTTAATTTAATTTTAAATTTAATTTAAATTTATCTCATTTTTTTCAGATAAATCTCTTCTGTCATTTCACGAAAACCATAATATGATCAGTATCACCGGATATTAATGACACATAACCTGCTACTCTAAGCCTATAACATTAGGGAATGAATCACCTTTAAGGACAGAGTGTCTGGCTTTGTTTTATGAGTCTCCAGCTGGCCGTTTGTTTATCCAGTCTAACAATGTGGGCTGCAGCTGCAGTTTCACCTCTGCTGCTGTCGACTAAACTGACAAATAGATCTCAGCCAGACAACAAGTAAACAAATCACCACCATGCCAATTACACAGTGACCTGATGCAATAGTTCGTAACTCTCGGGGTCAACAGGGGTCGCGAGATGATTGTTGAGATACAAAGTAAGAAAAAATGAAACTTTTGAACTTTTCTCTGATTTCTTTTTAAAATGCTTTATTTTATGACTCTATAATTTCCTTGGAAAGCAATATGTCATTTGGGTACAAATTTAGGGAAAAGTCACGTAAATATCCATTCAGTTTTTATTTTTTGGACTTGGAAACCCTTTTCTCTATTTAAGGAAAACATAAAACATCATAAAAATAAAATTAAATGACCTGACCTACAGTTAGTATGGAACTTCATGTAGTAACAGCAAACTCTATCTGCAGAGTAAGAGCATGAAATGTGGTTAAAAGCGCCGAAAAGAAAGCTATAAAGAGGACTTAAAGAAGATTTTTTGTCAAACTGCTGTTTCCAAACTCAAATTCATTGCAATTGATTAATTAGAAATTTACCAACTGAGCTCTGTCTCAATTTTTCATACATTTCTTAACAAATTACATAATACTTTTCAGGACACTTCCAGAAAACAATTCAGTAATTACAGATCTGTGACAAGGAGTCAAAAGTAAACATGACTTGTTTTGGGAATCACTGACCAAAATATATATAGCTGTACCTGAACAAGACAGTTTACAAGGCTAAAAATATATTTCTAATGATGAAGAAAAGAATAAAAGTAGAAAGGAATCAATCCAGGATGAATCAAGTGAGGTCATGAAGGCTCTTAAAATTAAGTATCTTCAGTAAAGCTACTTTTGGCAACTTGTTGTTGCACTTGGATTTTACTTGCTTGACTGTCCAATGCAAATAAACCTAGGCCTAATCTTAAATATCAACAGCTATTATCTCAAACAAATACACAAGTAAGTTTGTTTTCTGAGAGAATGGACATGCTGTCTCTGTTTCATGTATGCAGCTGGATTTATTTTACTTTGATTCTGAGCTTTATCTTTGTGTTAAGTCTCAAAAAGGCTGAGGGTTGGTTTCGTAAGTCATTGTTATCCGGTTCAGAACAAGAAAAGGCAAAAACTACTGGTCAAATTTAAACTTTTGAACCTGCAGAAAATACAGAAGATAGAAGATTTTAAGGTTTTGCGCAACTGGAGATGTGGATGTAAAGACTCCACTTTTATGTCTTTATAGTAAAAAAAATGAAGGTCCAGTCAGCAATTGGTTAGCTTAGCTTAGCTGACCTAGGTCACATGACATTTAACATAGTTTGGTTAGATTTAGACAACAAAACTTCTTGGTTAGGTTTACGTAAAGATTGCGGTTTGGGTTAAAGTAAGTCACAAGTCATCTCCAAAATGTTATTTAACTTAAAACATGTGAACTTTGACTTTCTTTCACGCAGGACTCAAACCTTGGTCTCCTGAGCGAAAGTCCTTATTTACTTGACACATCCATCCACACCATCACCCTCCTTACATGGACTTTGTTGGTTGGTTGAGGAGCTAACAAATACTTTCAGTATGTAACACCAACCTTGAGACCTCAAAAATAGGGAGGATTTCAAATCCAAAGCGGAAGGTCTGAGGGTCCTCCCCCTCAGAATTTCAGAGACTTTGCTTCCTGCATTCTGGTGACTTTTAAAGAATGAAAATAATAAACACACAACAGTAAGTAACAGCATTTTTATGTTAGGCCTACCTTTTTAAATTGTACTTTATATTCTCAGGAAATAATGCAGAATAATTCGCCTCTCTGGCGTGAACTTCTCTCCAGGAGGTCTTTAATTAGCTTAAGTATTTCTTTCTCTTAGTACTCTGCATTCCTCTATCCGTCTCTCACTAGCTGAAGAGCATGAGAAGTGTTTAGCTGCATTATTATCCGGATGGAAACAGTAGACTTTTAGAGTAATTGGGATTATATACGTTGTATAGTTCTAGAAACAGGTAACAAATATGGGAAAAGTGTGAAAACGTGTCATAAATCGGGAGAAATACGGAAGAATTGTGACCCCGTTGGGAAACTGCGAGAGGGTAATGAAAAAGGGGAGTCTCCCGGGAAACTTGTGAGGGTTGTAAAGCATGCACCACACACTGTTGTTTTTACATTTTTGTGTACGGATTAAACATTCAAGATAAAAGATATTCATTGGTGAACTTCAGGCGAATTTTGTACACGGATTGGATTTGGCTAGACATTTATTCTTTCAGTCCTTATGCTAAGTTAAGCTAATCACCGTCTGGTTCCAGCCAAGAAATAGCCCTTTCATCTTTCTTACAATTTAGTTTTTGCATTGATTATAAAGTTCAATGTTATAACATATGAGCTTTGTGGTGTTGCCTTTGAACAGAGCCAGGCTAGCTATCTGTTTCCAGTATTTACGCTAGTTAGCTTACCAGCTGTAGCCTCCAACAAGAGAGGTATCTTCTCATCTAACTCCCAGCAAGAAAGCATTTCCCAAAGTGCTGAACTACTCCTTTAAAACTCTTCTTGGGCTGAACACCAGAAATAGGAAATGGAAAAGACAGCAATATGAGTGAAACTGACTCATGATGAGACTCTTACGGCTGTCAATTACTTCACAATCCAAAATCATCATCTTCCTGTAAAAGTTTTATTTGTCTCTGGCTCGTCTCCAGTGATTGTACACAGACCCAACCTTCGCCCAATGCAAGAATTTCAGAGGAATGTGACTGTGGTCAAAACGTGGCAAAACTGTGCGTTTTCAACTCTGAGAAGAAGAAAAAGCCAACAAAAAAAGCTTTTTTTTCTTCCCCCCCCCCTCCGTTTTCTAAAAAAAGACAAAGGCTCAAGAAATTCCTCTCACACACACTGACATTTACATTTCTTCAGGGGGGAGAATACAACCAGAGCTGTATTGTTTCAATGAATGTATTAATTTCACCCAAATGGATTGGAACATGATGGTGGTATGGGGATGGTGTGCGGTGATGGAAACTATGAGCGGTCCCGGAGGGGGTGGGGGGTTTGCTGAATCTCCAGAAGAAAATGTGTAATCTGAAGGAGACATGACATCACTCTAACTCGACAAGACTAAATGGCTTGTTAACATGTCTCAAAAAAAGACACGAGTGCAGAACATATTAAGTTTTCATTCCCAAGATATGAAACAGTATTTTGTGCATCCGAACAGATTCAGGAAACACTAAGGCTCTGAAGCCAGGAATTGTTTCCTCAAAGGTCTCCTTGTTCTTCTTCTCATAAATCCCACTTGAAAAAGGGGGCTGCAGCACTTATTCACAGTATCAGTTACTCACTTTGGACCCTGTTCAGGCCTCCCAACTTCAACATCAACTATTTCCTCACTCTAAAGAAAGAACATCCTTTCTGATGTGGGGGGTCAAATATCTGGCTTGAAAATATGCAATTAAGATGATTGTGCTTTTAATAAGGTTTGTTATCTGGCAAAGAAGGCACCCATTATAAAAGGCATATAATGTCTTTATTGTTAATAAATAATTTACTAGATTAATAGTCATTAGTAAAAACAATTTGGGGTTGCCAGGTTGCCAAAAGTCCCGTTTTCAGGTTTATCCTTTCCATTTGGTAAGTTTGGTAATGTCAATACATGCTCAAGATTCTCTGTTTCTAATGAGTGATGAAGTCTACTGTAATTAATGTTATTAACTCATTAATAAATGCTTTTAGTCCAGAGTCTCTGCAGCACTTTTCTAGTTCTTCTCATTAATGGCATTTAAGTGAACTTTAAAGCTTTAATAAATGATTTATTAACCATTAAAAAGCCATAATTTACAACGTATAAATCTTTGGGAACCTTCATTAGATGGTGCCACCGTTAATTTCTGAGCCTCCCTGTGTTTAACAATAAAAAGGAAAAATATATTCAAAATGCATTTGATGCTTATATGCATCGTTTTTCGCCAGGTGGAGACAGGTGGAGATCTGTGCATGCCTCAGCAGACATCAATGCTTCAAGAGATTATACCAATACAAACTCACAATAACACACTTTAAATTCCCTCATAATCTACTTTTTCACATTACAAAGCTGTAAATTGTACCTGTCGTCCTTAATTGTTAACGTACCTCTCTTTGCGCAGCAGCCTCTGGAGATGCTCACAGGAGACTCCTCTGCAGGATCTGCGCTGTTTGTCCGCTTGAGCTGCTGTGGTGTGTAAAATGAATGTAATTAAATCCTCTGTGAACTCCTACGAGCTGAACCCTGACGGGTTTCCACTGACTGAAGCATCTGTGTCTGGTGCGTAAAACCAAACCATTCCTTCAAACACCGCCCCTTTCTCCGTCCGTCTGTCTCTCCGCTCCCTCTGTCTGTCACCTTGTGGCGAGTTCAAGCTGAAAATAGGTAGTCTCAGTGTGTTTTTTGGATGTAACTGAATATTTTAAATGCATAGTAGACGTTTGATGTAACCTCCACCTTATAAGTGGAAATTCCCTATAATAATCCTATATAAACTTATAATGAAATAGAAGCTATTTAATGTGTTTTACAGCATTTTAATTTCACATGATATCACAACAAACAAGTTCATAATTAATATATAAGATAATTTTTGCTAATATTTATACATCATTTTAAATTGTTTTCTTCATAGTAACACTTTAACCCCAAATTTAGTATTTATAAGGAGTACACATGGCATATAACGCACTATAGTGTAATGTGATTGTAAGCAGACATAAGGACAATTTTAAGTGTTCAAAAGTGCATTTTTCAAAACGTTTACACACAAGCTCAACATACAGTCTATGGTGTTAAAGCATTTAATTTTCTATACACATAGGCTATGCAAATCATCGTTTGTTATAATCAGTCCATCGCAGGGCAAAGTCCACTTTATTGGCATAATTTTTCTGCACACCTCACACGGATGAGGATGCTGAGCGCCAGCTTAATACTGCACACTCTCTGCGTTGTCTTTCACTCTCAAGTCAGTTCTCAGAGTTTTCTCGGCTACACCAAATGTTACGTGGTCGGTTGCAAACTGCAGGATCCCGGAGAGCAAGATATAATTTTCTCTCTCATTGACCTCCATTTTCCACAGCAGTGAGCAGGAGGTCTGTGGACGATTAGAGGCTTCAGCTGTGGCTCCATCCTGCCACTGTTCATTAAGTCAGGATGTACACTACATGTGTAAAAGATGCGATGGCATCTTAAAGCTTATATAGGACCGTTGAATGAGTTGCTAGGTCTAAACAATAAATTAAATCATTTTGAATTATTGCCCAAGCAAGATGAGTGAGGGTTGACAATTGTAAGACATGTAAATATGCTGCCATCTGCTGTTCAAGCCTAGTAGTAACAACGGTTCAACTGTGGGTGGATGAACATTAGTTAAAAAAAAATAAAACTAAATGTCTGAAAAAATACTTTAACTCTCACAATCTTTTATAATGTAATGTACTATGGAAGCCCAGTCCTGCCTAGTTTATTGTTTAATTTTTTTAAATAATTATGATCGATCTGATACTTCTGAGATAATGTCTTAATGTTATGGCTTAGACAAAGTTGTAGTAATATATTTTATTTCATAATTATGAGGGGAGAAAAACATTTCATGTAGGCTTGATATTTAACTGTAACTCAAATTTATGAGATACTTAGTCATGAGAAAAAATTAGGTGATAGGTTACATACTATGTCATGCTTAAAATACCTTATAATTATTACCTACTGTCATAGTTATGGAATTTTCTCAAATCTTGACTTTGTATCTCATAATTATGAGACGCTTTCTCAAAAACTTGAATTATGAGAAACTGATGGAAAAAGTTAGGTGGGGGATTTTTAGCTTTATATGAAACTCTAATAAGCGACATGTGACGACTATGCCACACTTTATAATAATTACGAAATAAATATGTCATGATTATGAGAACACAAAACAAAATGAGAAAAGTTGGTGGATATTAAACTAATTTTGTTTGTCTTAACTAAAAATGGGGAGGAAAAGTTTAATATTTTATTGTAAAATGATGATAAACTGTGACATCTAAATAACTTTCACAAAATAAGATAGTAATGAGGACAAAACTGTTGATTTTTTTCCCTCAAAGTGGCAGAAATGTGCTTCCATATGAAAGACACAGTTAGACTTTACTCAAAAATATGAAACACATTTTATTAAAGAATTGTGTGTACAGCAATAAAAAGAAATCCTCAAGGTTTCTAAATTATTATTCAAGTCAGAATCTCTGAGAAGTAAATTTGGTCATAATGTTCATTAAGCTACAAAAGGTCAATTGTCAGTAGGTGCGGCTGGTTGGCCGAGTGAAAAGTATCATCAGTTATTTCTACACTGCATCAAGACAAACATGTTGTTCAACCAAGGCTCTAATGGTGTAACTGGCACAGTTCTGGTCTGTGGAGATCCTTAGCAGAGCACCAGTCGCTAGTCGCATGAGTCATTATCAACAGAAAACACTGTAACACAAACACTGTGCTTTTCTTTTTCACACTGAGGATTAAATCCACTTACAGCACTCAATATTTCAAGGTAAAACAAGCAGGAACATAAAAGAAGTTGGTACTGTTGTAGAGTGTAAAGTGTAGTTCCTGGAAAATACAGTCGTAGCTTGAGTCAATGGAGCTTTTACAGTGTGCTCAGTTTGACGACAAGTATTTAACTGGATCAGAAGTCTGTTTTACTAATACAACTGGCCACAGAGGCGAACACAGGCGACAGAATTAATTGACATTTAAATATTGAAAAAATGTGCAGAAAGTAGGAACCGCTGTCGAGTTTCTTTTGGCATATGTCACCTGTAATACTGGACAGATATATTTCTAACAACACATATCTTCTCCTCTTCGCAAACCAGGAAAATCAGATTTAGTCTGCTGGTTTCAAATCTCTGCAGGAAGTCCGGAGCTACATTTTCATCATTCAGAATTGAGTTCATCAGCTGCAGCTCCTCTAACTGATTCACAGTCAGGCACACACACGGTAAGGTAGATTGTGCTCGACAGGAGGCACGTGTGCTTTCATATTATTTCTCCACATCGTACCGGCCTCGCTGCACTTCAAGGAAAAGAATTACACTTGTCTCGTCTTCACCATTTAAACAGCGCTTCCGTTCCGCGCGGCATGCTGCAGGCCTTTCATGTTGTTGCTGCACGAGCTGACTTGTTGTGGTGGGGCACCAACTTCAAATACTTCATGGATGGCTTTTCGGAAACAATGGAAGTTGTACTCTATCAGACCTGCAAAGACAACAAATAAGTCATTTCATTTCAAAGTGACAGAGCATTTGAAATGTAAAATGCAGTGTCCAAAACTCTAGAATCACTGAATCTAAATGTGAAGGCGCAGTTTGGGTGAGAAAAACACACGCCTCCACACGAGCATTTTCATCTAAACTCCATCCACACTAGAACGGGAAAAACAATAATAGGATCACTTGGGGACATTTTGGGAAAATACGCTAATTTGCTTTCTTTCTGAGAATTAGATGAGAAGATACTACTCTTTTGTCTATATGTTAAATATGAAGCTACAGCCACCAGCAGGTTAGCTTATCGCAGCTTTTTGTTCATATTGTAATATTTTTACATTGGTGTATTCTGTTGCATGTCTGTGCATCCTGGGAGAAGGATCCCTCCTTATCCGAATCGAGGGTGTAAAGACAGAGGGTGATTGTAAAACACCCCGTGGCAAACTATGATATAAAAACATATATTAATAAAACTGGCTTGACATAAAGTCTGGAAACAGCCCGCCTGGCTCTGTCCAAAAGTGAGAAAATCTGCCTTCCGGCACCTCTAAAGCTCACTAATTAACACATTACATCTTGTTTGTTGAATCAGAACAAAAACTGAGGTGTAAAAACAACATGTTGTGGATACAGGTTTTTTTTCTTGGTTGGTTGCTGCCAATTTCACAGAATGTACAGAGGTATTGTACTTGTACTTAAGTACCGTACTTGAGTAAACCAACTAAGTCCCACTCCACCAATGCAAAATAAACATACTCACAGGTATATAACATTATGTTATCAGCTATATTGACACTTTATATGAGAGACCACAATGAAAGATTAACAAAACAGAAAGTTGTCTTCTTAATTTTACTGGCCACAGCTAGTCATTGTTTTCACCGTTAACACCAAAACATCTGGCCAGCAATTAAAGGATTTCAAGCAGAGGAAGTCTGGGGGTGGACAACAAGCTGTATAGTATGTACAGAAAGCCAGAGAGAAAAAGATGCGTTTTTAAAAATATAGCTAGCTTAGAATTGATGAAGCTGTAGGATCAAACCTCATTTTTAACTTGAGACACTTTACAGTCGGTTACTTCACACTTAAATCAAACATTTAGGACATCCCATATAATCAAATCACTTCTCTAATAATGCCACTATAACTGTATATAATCTAAAACTACACACCTTTCCTCTCAAAGCCCTCTTCTCTGAGGATGCAAACGAGAGCGAGGAACTTTGTGACCTCTTTCAAATAAAGCACTGTAGTGTTGTTGAGCTTGATGATAGCCAAAGACTCCTTGTCATAGGCACAACCACTGCCATCCTCCATTAGCCTGCCAAGAAGGAGAAGACAGAAACATATGTTTAAACTTAAAAAGGATACGATCATTGCCAACACTTAAAACACATACGATATAATTCTTCTCACCCGTAAATGCAGGAGACATCGATGACAACATCTATCATATCGCAGCAGAGTTCGTAGGACTGCATGTCCACAGGAGAGCTGTCTGTGGCGATGTAAATCTTGCTTACAACATCAAACAGGAAGGCTTTCTCGATCCCCGAATGCTGCAACACATGAAGGACGTTCATAAGAGAAGGTACAAACAGGACACACTGTAGTTAAACAAAGTGAAAGTAACAAAAATTAAACAACGTACAGATATGAAAATGTTCAAAAGATTCTCCAGCGTTGGTAACTGAGGAATGAGCTTCTGGACGACTTTACTGAAGGCTTCGAAAATGGAGTGGTCGTAGATACTGGTCAAGTAGAAGCTGGGTGGGGACAGTAGGAGACAAAAATACAGCGTCAGCAAACAAGTTTGGGCAAAAGCTTGAAGTCATGGCTGTTTACTATGAGGACGAAACAATAAACCGATCCAACCGTTTCACAGTGATTTAGTGAGAAACTGCTCCATTTATTAGATTTATGAGTTAGATATACTGAGTTACGTTTTATAGCTGCATTAACTAATTTTTCGACCACCTGAGGGAAGTAGGACAAAAAAACAATGACATATGGCAAACATGTTTGCGAGGACGAAAGCTTGTGGCTGACCCCTCTCACCCTGGAACACAAACTGTTCAGACACTTGCCTCGGGCAGGAGTTGCGGCCCATCAGGACCAAAGCTCTCACGGAATAAGACCAGTTTCTTCCTGTTAGCCGCTGGCCTCATTATAAAGGCAGGGCAACCCTACTGACACAAACTCTCCTCCCATAGACACCGTCTCAATGCTTTACATTCACGCACATCTTTTGGACTATTATCTCATATCTATATTTGAACTTTCCTGCACAAACTGTACAGCTATTTCATTATAAAAACAGATATATTGTACATATTTTTTATAATATTTATTGTCTAGCTTTCTATTTTATCAATATAATTCTTGAATGTTGTTTATTTGTTTTTATCTTTTATTTTATTACTATGAACGCACCCAAAGCAAATTCCTTGTATGTGAAAACCAGATTCTGAAGAACTGCTTATTTACACATCAAATATGACAAACTGACCAATCTTGATTCCAATATTCACTCTCATTTTTTGGCTATTTCTGCCCCCTAAACACTGATGTTTGGAGTCACCAGTCGAGAAGCCCTCGAGCCGACTTGCATTTTGTCAGTCGAATCACTGCACTTTTTTGTAGCTACATCATTCTACACATAGCAATGCAGGAGCAACGGCATGTCAGGCTGTAACCTTTAACAAACAGTCTTTTCTCAAAATTTCCTAACCACAAAATTAACTGTGATGGAAACTGAGAGCAGTGGGACTCGTTTCTGTTCGCTGCTGTGACGCTCTCAGCTCCGGTGCTGAATGCAGTGAAGTCAGCAAAACTCAATTTTTACTTCTCTGACTGTGTGGAAGTCTGATGTTTTCACATCACAGATGACAACAAAAGGTACTAAAATGCAAGCTTTACATGTGAAACATGAGACAATAATAATGTTTGTAAAAAATTAAAAATATCAAAAACCACAAGCACATGGAAAATTTAAATATTGAAGAATTAATTATTTGATGTTTTAGCTGCTAAATGCTCAACTAAGTTGTTACTTTCAACTAACTTTCCCCCTGAAAATAGCTGGCTGCTGTTGCTGGAAACAAGGTTGATAAGAGCGTAAATGCAAGCCAAGAAATCACAACAATATGATAAAAGAAGATAATATGCTCTGTAGAGCTGAGAGAAACTGTGGAGTTGGGTGTTGGCTGCTCTCTGTGGGTTTCTCTGGTGAGTGCAACTCTAAACAGAGCGCTCACTTTCTGGTCTTTCAGCTAAGATTCAATTTGAAAGTGCTAACATTTAAACACGAGATTTAATTTTTGTTCAGTTGTTTGGTAGCAACATCCCTTACATACAACTTCCATTCTGTTAGACTAAAAGGGTAAAAACAAACGTGGTTTCTTGGTGTGATCTGCAGCTACATGTTGCTCTTAGTAACGATCTCAGTATCTAACCTGTGCAGACATGTCAGACCCTCACCTGAGGTGAAGCTTCTCCAGGCTGGCGTCTGCCAGGTCATCGTTGGCCCTCTGATGAACATCTCTTTGTGTTTCTATTTTGTGGTCATCTGACAGACCGTCTACCTTATGGATGAACACCTCAAAATTAATGTCTGGATTCACTTTGTAGGCTCTAGACACGGTGAGATGTAGCCGCCCAAGAGCCTCGACGTAGTCATCCTGACAACAGGAGAGACAAATGTTAATGGTGTTTCAATTAGCTCACACAGGAAGCCTTTAAACCTACAATGTACACTTCTGTTTAAACTAATGTTATCCTACCTGAGCATCAATGACAAAGATCAAAGCGCCGGTTCCCTTGAAGATCATCTCGCTGTCAAACGTTGGGTCGAAGAAGTCCACCTGGCCAGGAAAGTCCCAGATCTGGAAGTTGACAAAGGAGCTGCTGGAGATGTCGTCCTTGTAGATTTTGTTGGTGCTCTCGAGGAACAGCGTCTCATTGGGTGACATCTTGTGAAATACAACCTGGTCAGAGGTGCATAAGGATTATTTTTACTTTTAGTGTCTTCTCTGATTCACTCTTTATTCTGTTAGTATACATTTTACCTAAAACCTTTTAACTGATCACATTTAATATTTACTTATAATATTACATGCATTGTTCTCTATTTACTTAATAATGTAATTCTGTTTCTCTATATTGTATAATTGTACTACTGCTACTTCTGTCTACTGTGCGTGCGTGTGTGTATACATACATAGACACAGTACAGTGCAAAAGGTTTAGACACAGTATTGGGACGCGGTTTTGAAGGCAAAGGGTGGTCACACCATCTTTTCATCAGCTTTAGAGTTTTTTTTTCTTCTGTTCACTCACTTTGCATTTTGTTTATTGTGAAATATTATATTATATTATTATTTACATGTCTATTTTTGAAAGCATTCTTACTTGAACAGCATTTTTCCACTAATAAAACATTTGCACAGTACACTATACACTATTTCAATGTATGTCCATCCGGGAAAATCAATCCCTCCAATTTTGATGTTCCTGAAGTGTCTCCCATTCCCCCCTGTTAATTAAAGGGCATCTTGTGGAGTTTGTGCATATCTGAATCAATGTTAAAAAAGGGACATAGAGTGTCTATATTGTACAGACAATTTCAAAATACGTTTTCCAGAAAATCTACTACATCACAATATAAAATGACTTGAAGAACGTATATGTTATAAAGCCAGACTGATTATTGAGGCTGATACAGATGTTTACATGCAAGAGTTTAAAAAAGTGATATATTGATTGGTCAAAGGTTATATCATATCTGTCTCTGTCTCTCTGGTTAACAAAATGCTTGCTATTTATCAGCCAACGTCACAATTACAGCCAGTTTATATTAAGGTACACAAAGCTAAAACTAATGCAGTCAAATGCAACAGTCCTAGAAATTAGTTTTAGGCTTACATTGTATATTTATACATGTCCCAGTCGTGTAACTTAAAGTGTGTTTATGGTTACCTTCTGAATAGATGACTTGCCACTCCGCCTCAGTCCCATCAGCAGTATCCTCGGTTTGTCAGCTGTTGTGGAGCTCTCCTCCATGTCTGGCTCCTCCACCCCGTAGCCAAAACTTTTGGGAAACGACCCCACAACATCGTAACTCCCCGTTAATGCGGACTCCTCATACTGGATAGACATCCCTTACTTTACTACCTGGCCTGCTCTCTCTTCGGCTACGCTCTCCTCACTAAACAACTCGTCCAGGAATGTTGTCGATTATTATCACAACGACCTAGCATGGCAAGCTAATATAAGCTAGCAGCTGGAGCGTGGTGTTAATATGTTAAAATGCCACGTCAGGCCGGAACTTGTCCACATGGGGTTTAGAATAAATGTTACAAAGAGGTCGGCTAATCAGAATATCAGCATATATTTCAACACATCAGACTAGAACAGAGGCAGAGTTACTAAAAAAAGCTAGTCACAAGTTACATATTTCCGCCCCCTTAGCTACTAGTCCCGCCCCCTTACATTTGATTGGCTGTTCGCTCCAAACATAGTCATGTGACAGCCAGTTCAACGAGCACAAGCAGGAAGGATACATAAACGGTGAGTACGTTTGGGGCATTAGTAATGCTTATTACACTTACGATATCTTTTTTTTAAATGTTGAGCTGATTTTAACCTTCTTCATAACATAAAACAGCTACTACATATTTCAAAATGTATTTAGTAAGTGATTTATTTGTTGTAAATCTTAGATTAGTTAGCATGTTCGAGCTAAGTTAACCGGGATTCATTGCCTCATTTAAAGTATCTTTATCTTGTATTAGTACTGTTCTGGGCCGTGTTGTTTTGCTGATATGTCTGAGACAGTCTCTGTGGAGTTATATTGAACTGAAACCATTGCAAATAACAGGAAATGCACACACCTTTCTGTTTTTCACATGCCTAACAGCAACACCTCTGACTGGTCTAAACATTTTTGTATATATATATATATATATATATAAACTATGTATTAACTTACATATAACAGCTACACAGCAAACCCATTTTTATAAAGTGAATGCTTTCTAAAAAGTATACAGCATTAAACTAACAGCAGCACAAATAATGTACACAGAGACAGGCGTTCATTACTCTGGTTATTTGCCCACGTCTTGCAGAGTTATGTCTTGTTGAATACTACAAAGGGAAAATGTAATTATGTTTTATAAATGCACACATAAAATGCACACTGATCCCCTATGTATTTGTTTCAGGGTCCAGAATGACAGCAGCCCTCCTGTGTTTCCTACTCGCTGGTCCAGTGCTGCTGGTTGCTGGCAGCCCAGTTTATAAGTCCAACAATGGGACCGTACCACTGGTGCTGTGGCATGGGATGGGTGAGTGACTGTGCTGCCCATTCTCATACTGAGGGGCTAAAAACATTACATTGATCTCTAGGGAGTTGTCAAATTATAAATTATGAGCTTTTTGAGGAATAATTTGGTCCTAGAGTTACTCATTTAACCCTTCAGCATTCAGTTCTCACCTTTTATTTTCCCTTAAGTAGCTTTAACGTTGAAAATCATATTCAACTCTGTCTAACTCCTTAGTGCTGGCAAGGGTTTTTTGGATATTAAAGGTTAGCATTAAGTTTTCTGCACTATACAATGTACATGGGGTCGGGTGTCTCCTTTGTGTTACAAACTTAAACTAAAGACAAAACCTGCACCTCACACAGCCACATTTCAGAACAGAAAGGGAAAGTTAACCTGCATGAGAGCATGATGATACATTATGCATCCAACGATGTTATTACCTGCATTTTAGCAAAAGTGAAAGCAAAAAAACACACAAACTTGTACATTTACACTGATCATAGCATTGTTGAAATACAAATCTTACCTGACCTGTAATGTAAGAGAGGTGCAGTGTGCAGCCTCAGGGGTATACTGGTTTCATACCAGCTGGGAAAATACAGTCAAGGGAAGTGAAAATACAAAAACATTTTCTCTTCTCCCTCAGCGACGAGCGCTCAGGTGCTTATAAAAGGTGTTGTGACTCTGCTGAAGCTTCTCGGTGGTTTAACAGCAGAAGACTGTGCACTGACTTATATGTTAACAGATTAGGGTCCGACCGATAAATTAGCATGCCGATGTTATTGGCTGATGGGAGTTAATTTCAGATAAATTGGTATCAGTATATAATAATAATAATAATTTAATATATTCTATTCTTTGTATGGTATTTGACATTGTACATTGTGTCAAGTTTAGCTAAATAGTTTAAACATTAAATGATAATAAAGTGACTGTTTGTGTCCACAAGGTGACAACTGTTGTAACCCACTCAGCATGGGGGCAATAAAGAAGATGATTGAGGAGGAGATCTCTGGCATTTATGTGGTCTCGCTGATGATTGGAAAGAATGCTATTCAGGTATGTCATTACAGGTCAATATAACGGGCAAAAGGTGAAAGTTGTACTCATCAGTCCACAAGTTATCAAACAGGCAACTCAGGTAATGTCTTTAATCAATATCAAAGTCCAAGGTCCAACTTAAAACTTCCGAGGGGAGACAAGTTATTTGGAACTCAACAAATTTCCAAAAAGTCCTCAACATAAAGTGTCAGCTTTCCTTTTCTAAATGTGTCTTCTTCCCCCTGAATCCATTTTTAGAAATGAAGATACTTTTCTGTACATGTCCTCTTCAAAGTCTGTTTGTCCAAGCTCCTTACAGCCACATGCTCTCTGTCCTTATGCTTCATTTGTTCTGCCTCTCCTCACGTTCCCAAGTCCTGTTTTAATAAATTGGCTTAAGCATTTACACTTGTTTCAGTGGTAGGCATTCTGGGAGATGTAGTGTCTGTAACAGTGGCCAGTTTGTGATGAGGCAGCCAAATACAGCACCCCTATACATGTCCCCTGGTGATGCCACTGAACTTTCACACTGTAAAACCTTTTAAAAAAACATATTTTCTAGCCAGTGCCAAAACCCTCATGAGAAAACTGTTAACTTTATCTCTAGTGTGTTAATTAATAAAGTTGCTAGAGAAAATCTGCACTCCCATTTTCTGTTCTGCAATGTGTTTTGTAATATAAAATGGCAGTTGCATCCATATGACATTGTTGAGCAATATTTCTCTTGCTAAGAAGTAGGTATTTTAGCTTTAGCAAGTTCAGTAACTCCAAACTTAAAGCTGGGGAAGGCAACGTTGGAGAAACTAGCCAGAGACAGCTAGATTGTGAAAGTGTTCGACTAAAAAAATCCCGCCCCCTCCATTCAGGACCTCTTTCCTCTTGCAAAAACACAATGCATGTGAAAAAATATGTTTAGCCAAGAATGTCCCATGTGAACCAAGCTTCACAGCAGGTTTGATTGATACATCCACATGACGTGGAATGATTCATATTCTGTGGTATTTGCATTGCTAGTGGCTCAAGTTGCATCAGAAAAATTGCTCCCTTACAACTTCACTATGTCACTTTTACAGTGTTAATATTCATAGCAAACCAGCGTGACTCTGCTTTGATCCGTCGTAACATCACGACTTTCTCTCTCAGCTCTTCTCCTTGTGGACAGTGCTCGTGTTCTTCTTTTAATCTGTCTGTCATGCTTTGAACTTTTTCATGTTTCTCCTCCTGCAGGACACAGAAAACGGGTTTTTCATGGATGTGAATGAGCAGGTTTCCATGGTGTGCAGTCAGCTGGCTCAGGACCCAAAGTTGAAAGAAGGATACAATGCTATGGGCTTCTCACAGGGAGCACAGTTTCTGTATGTAACTATTGTTCTGGACACTGAATGGTCTTGTTCTGTGAATGTGGTAGAAATTGGACAAATTTTGTGTTTGTGTAGTTTCCCTTCTTGCCTGAGTATTCAGCAGAGTGAATGAAAGACTTAGAGAATAGGATGATTTCAGTCCTTATCATGCAGCCTCTGTTTGAGCATGTTTTCTTTTAAAGTTTTTGTATCCTGATAAGAATGAGGAAACTCACATTGACTTTTAACTCCTGGTTCCTCTCCTTACAGGAGAGCTGTGGCTCAGCGCTGTCCCTCTCCACCAATGAAAAACCTGATCTCTGTTGGTGGCCAGCACCAAGGTAAGATCACTATGAAAAACCAAAACACCAGTCCCGCTCACTTCCCTTGGCAAAGTTAGCGCTAAAACGTGTGTGTGTGTGTGTGTGTGTGTGTGTGTGTGTGTGTGTGTGTGTGTGTGTGTGTGTTATCTTATTCTGTAGTTCATTTCCCCGCATACACCAAAATAGTCCCCAACAAATGTACTCATTACTCTTGTTTGATTAACATTTGCTAAAAACTATATTGTCCAGTTGTTTTAGGAAATTACTTTGCCCTTTTAAAAAATGAAACTATATATTTGTGGCCAGTTTTTAAAGATTTACATCCTCTGTAAGAACAAATGGTGTTGAGTGCCATAGACAGAAAGTACTGCCATTCAGTATTGAGAGTTTGCATGGTTGGTTTTAGTCTTTTGATGGGATTTGTTGACAATAAGAAATATTTTTAATGACGCCTGACCCATCCTTTAAATTGTTTCCAGGTGCTGGGTATTAATTATCTATACAGAAATATTGAAAAACTGCTTGACCACAGGCATCTTATAATACCCATAATATCTCACAATAGGATTGGTTTACAGCTCAGATTTGCATTATGTTCAGCTGCAGATGCTCTTATCTGTTAGTAATGTTGTTGTTGATTGTCAAATAATTAAGGCACAAAATATATAACAAACAGAGTTGAACTTAAAGTGCTGTAACAATAGCTCTTATTTAATATTAATGCTGTTGTTGACAGATTAAACCAGTAAAACAAGCTAGTTTCATAAAATTCCAGTAGTGCGGTATTCATTGTTTTTAAAATTTTAACCTTAAATAATACTTGGGTTTCAAAGTTAGACAATCTCTTCTCAAAGTCCATTTAGTAGCTTTTCTGGAGCTTTCGAGCATAGCACATGTTCTTGCTTTATGTATTTTTTTCTGTACCGCCTTTTCACCTCTGACCAAATGAATTTCCTGTTTTAAAAAATAAAGTTAAATTAGATTTTATTAGATTGTTATGATCCATCCATCCATCCATTGTCAACCGCTTATCCTGCTTACAGGGTCGCGGGGATTGTTATTCTTCCCCAGAAAATGGAAATTGCTTAGCATCACTGAACTGTAGATGTTCACATTTTAATTTCTCTGTAAGAACTTTAAGGACTTTGCCATGTTGACACTATGAAGATGTGTCAGCCCTTTGTCAAAACCATACAAGTGGTGTCTCTACTTTTTTATGTATTGCTCCTCCATCAGTTTTTAAAAAGGTCTGGAATACAGTATGACTTTGAATCATCAGCATCGCAAACTCTGTCTTGCCATGATACAACAAGAAGAAGGGTGTCTTCAACCGGTGTTTTTTAATCCTCAGGAGTGTACGGGCTGCCCAGGTGTCCCGGAGAGAGCTCCCACATCTGTGACATGATACGCAAAGCTCTGAACAGCGGCGCTTACACTGACTTAGTCCAAAAACAGTAAGTTGTCTTTTACTCCCTCTGATTGATGTAGTGGTGCCGATGTGTTCAGCAGCCTTAATGTTGTGTGGCTTTCATCACCACTGCGCAGACTATGATTCTGTTTAACTGATCTATAGCACTGACTGGATGTTGTGTTATCAGCCTGGTGCAGGCCCAGTACTGGCATGACCCCTTAAATGATGACCTGTACAAGACACACAGCCTCTTCCTGGCTGACATCAACCAGGAGAGGGTCAGTATGCAGACCAGACATGAGAGGAAATGCAAAGTTTGCATGAATCCAGATTTCTCTAGAATTAGTTTAGGAGAGCAGTCATGCGAGCGTGTTAGCTTTCTGCTATTGTGGGAAAATAATATGATTATTCTTGATCTTGGAAAAAGTAGTTTGATAAAATAAATGTTATTAATGAATAAACATTTGTAACAGCATTGGTAGCAAATAGAAAAACATGGCTAACCATACTTGGTTATTAGCAGCTTATAACCAATGCATAAAGTGTGATTGAAGGATTTAACAATTAATAAATCATTAGTTACAACTTTATAAACTCTTAGAAAGGGTGAGTTATTATAAAGTGATATTGATTTATTTTGTCAAACTAATTTAATAAGTGATTTAGGTATATAGAATGTATACAAGGCATAGGAAGAGTAAATATTACATTCATTTATTTATTCATGCAGGTTGATAAGATGGACAAAGTCCTTGTAAACGTTTCTTCACATTTATATATTTATGTTTCTACAGTCTGATTCAAGTTGTCCATAATCAGCCTTCTCACTGTGTTTTGTGATATAAAATGTTCTGCTTTAAAGGCGGTAAATGAGACTTATAAGAAGAATCTTCAGTTGCTGGACAAGTTCGTCATGGTCAAGTTTCTGCAGGACACTGTAGTGGATCCTGTTGACACAGAGGTAACGTACTGAACACAGACTCGACATTACATAACCGCTGCGTATATAAACTGTAAGCATCACAAATCATCTTGTCCTGATTCTTGCTGTAGTGGTTCGGCTTCCTGAAAACCGGCCAGGCCAAGGAGACTGAAACTCTCCAGGAGAGCGTTCTCTACAAAGAGGTAACCGTGTTGTAGTGTGAGGGTTGTTTCTTTAACCTGTGGAAACTTTTAAATGTCTGAGAAAATAAACCTGATGATGGCATTATGGGATCCAGCGTCTTTGGTCCGTACTAAGGATATAAATCATAACGTCGACCTGTGCTGCAGTCATTTGGACCTTCTTTTTTTCCCCCTCTCTCTCTCAACTTGGAAATGTGGTAATAAATTGTCTTGGATTTAGAAATAATTCAGTCTTACTTTGTTTATTTTTTAATAGTTTGGAGGTCCTTTCGCACCTTTTTTTTAGTTGCCTGTACATTTCATCCTCACTCATTTAAAAAGGTCTTATTGCTAATTAAATTATTCAGACACTGGTGTAGTATCCTACAAAGATGACCTTTTAGACGATTATATTTCTGAAAAATAAGTTGTCCCCACATGCAGGATCGTCTGGGCCTGGCAGCAATGGAGAAGGCTGGAAAGCTGGCATTTCTGGAAAGTGAGGGAGACCACCTTCAGTTCACCAGAGAGTGGTTCAACAAAAACCTGCTGCCTTATTTACACTAGACACCAGTCATCATGCAATATAAGAGTAAAGACAGGCTTATTAACCAGAGCTGGTGCAGAAATCACATGATTCATTCCTTTTGCACTGATCATTTGTAGCATGTTGATACTGTTTTATGCCTTGTTATTTTAGCATCTAATGTATGTGACTCTACTGCTGTATTACTATTTCCAATGTGAGCTGTTCTGAGGAGGTCAAAATGTTTTTAGAAATGTTGGATTGAGATTTTTATGTTTTTTGTTTGTAACACCCTGATGTAAATCATTCAACCGGATCTGTACATATGACACATACGTTTAATCCAATAAAGACAAATGAAAAGACACATTTTATTGCAAGATTTTTTAATGATCCAGTACTAATGAGCAGAATTCTGATTTTGGACCCCCCAAAAAAAACAAGAGGTAAAAGAAAGAGACAATATAAACAAAAATTCAGCAAAGAGCTTCACAGCTTCAAGAGCCGAAGGTAACCAAAGAGTGCAGACATGGCTGGGAGTGAGTGGAGAGACGTCGATGGTCAGGCTAATAAGATAATATCTATACAGATGATTACAGCAGATATTTCCAATCTAGAGACTAAGGTGGAGGTGAAGTATTTAACGTCAATCAATGATTATGTCTTAAGTCTCTTCCACTTTGTATCAACATCTCTTTGCTCTTTATCACAAACTTTTCCTTACATGCCTCCTTATATGGAATGTTTTTTTTTTAATACTCGGGAATGTCCTATGTGTGGGTTTAAGGGAAAGCAGATGGAATGATAATTTTCCTGCTATTGAAATTATTCCAACATCTAGATGGAGTCTATGATGTGAAACAGACAGTGGTTAACGCATCTTGTTTTTACTCCTGTTTGAGCTCTGAGAGTGCCGACATTTTGTTTTTTATATTATCCACTATGAATGTTAATATTGTTACGGCCACAGCAGTGGAGGTGATATGGATGCCATTATCCTCTATAAAAAAAGGGCTGTGTTCGACAGGTGCTTCACCAGTGAATTGCATATAAAGGAACAGAAACCTATCAGGCCGCATCTTTAAAAAAAAAAAAAAAAAAATCACCAGCCCCTCCAGACCAGGAAGCAGAGAAAGAAAAGAGTAATAGCCTGAAGCATCCTGATAGAGCCTGATCGGCTGCAGTGCTTTTGTTGAAGAGGAATCAATCTCCCTGTTCCCATATTGGCTATTCTACATGTTAAATTTAGCTTTAGCATTAAAAAAAAAAAAAATACATCATACAGAGCATCCCAGCTATTGGCAAAACTCATGAATGTTTTTTGAAAAGTGCTCACTGGTTCACAGGGAAAACCAATTTTGAACGACAAGCTGCTCCCTGCTGATTGGCTGGAGGATTTGCTCCAGATAAAGTGAGCAGTCCTCTCATTGGCTCATGGAAGGGACAGCTTAAGCTGTGATTGGCTGGTAAAAAGGAAGATGGGCGGGAGGTATAACTCATGAGGTCCAAATCTCAGTCTACAGTGTGAGAGTTAGCTGGTGGGGTGGTCGATCAGACAGGAAGGCATTTGCAAAAAAGGGTGGGGATGGTGTCGAGGAGGGGCGGCCATTTCTTATGCTGCCCGTCTATCCAGCGATCTCTGTTGCTGTGGTAACGAGCTTCTTGCCGTCCCAGACGGTCTTGAACTGCTCAGGAACAGGGAGCTCCGTCTAAGAGAGGGAGTAAGACAGAAAACGTGTTGAAATGTATATTTCACATGCTTGTGATAAATAACAAAGGCTAAGTCTGGTAATATTCTGTCTTTCTTAATGATAAAAGACCAAAACCAACAATGTGTTAATCCGTCTTTCAATACTGACTTATCCTGTTTTACATTACATACAACCTTTACATCCTGCCTAAGCTGAATCCCACTAGGATGGACTCCATCAGGAAAAAGGAAGCAAGACTGGCAAAAACAGCTGAGCTAAAAGGAGATGCATCTAACATGGGGAGTATCCCAGCATGTAGCACAAGACCGGTCTAGATGGTGGCAGATCATCGAAGCCTTATATCCCACCAGGGGCGAAGGGATTAAAAATAAAAAAGCTAAACTTAAATCTTTAAAAACCATCTCACAAATTTTGATTTAATAAAAAAAGGCAAATTCTCTAAAACTGCTGGCAAATGTAACTCACAACAAAATAATGCATTCACTGGGGGACAGTTATTGTGGGATTCGTTTTGACAGTAATAAAGATATAAAATATCACTAGACTTATCCTTTAATTAATCTTTCAAATGTCCCTCCTGAAAAGATACTCACAAATTCTCCGTCATTGTTGGGTACCAGGATGTTCATCTCTGAGCTCTTGGCACTGACGATCTCACAGCTCAGAGAGTCTTTGCTCAGGTAGATGTGGCAACCGTCCGTCTTGTTGATGGAGATAGTGGGGACCTTACCAATCACCTAAATACAAAAAAGACAAGAGAATTTACCTCCCTACAATACATGTAATGGCTGCCCACTGGAAAAAGTTGCATTTATATCTGCTGTATCTAAATGGGAACCACATTTCTCTGCCCTCTGTTCTGATCAGCTATCAAGGTTTCCTTAAGCAAATTACAACAGTGAAGCTGCTCTGTTGCCAAAAACTGAGCAGCTTGCATTGTGTAACTACATGAATATAAATCAGCATAAAAAACAAAAACAACTAGAGGGGGAGACGAGAGCAGAAATCACTGGGTGTATTTTGCATTTCATGATATCAAACAGCACACTGAGTGGTGTGCCACAGATCATTCCTTGTGTCTGTTTTAGTCTCTTTAAAACAGCATTTTGTTCTTAAACTGCATGTACATACCTGGACCTTGACATCCTTGCAGTTGATGATCTCTACGATGCCTACGACATCATCAAACACCAGGCCCGTTTTCTTACAGTTGTCTGAGAGAAAAAGTACACGTCATGTAACTGTAAGAGTCGATCTATGTTAAACCTCTCTCTGTTGCTGTACATGTATATCATGTCTGTCTGTCCAGTGTTATGAAAATAGCTCAAGTACTTAACTGCTTCTACGAGCTGTGTATCAAAACCACTGCTGCTGCTCTAACTGAGGCCATGACACAATAGCTAACTTCCTATTTTCAGAACACCGGTATGCATCTGTCCCTTTCACCTCACCCAGTATCTTTGTCTCATGTCTCACCTTTCAACACTGCCCCAGTTTTTTTTTTTCCTTCTTACCTACAGTGATGGAGTTGATTTTTCCCTTAACCTGCACGGTGCTCTTGTTACACTTGAAAGCATAGACCACTTGTTTCAGCTCAGTGTTGTCGATCACCAGGTCCTGCACCCCCTCTTGGTTCTCCTGCAGAGGACAACAAAAAAGTGTGAACAACGAAATAGAGCTGAGGAGCAAGAGTTGAGGAGATAACGTTAGATTAAAGCAGGATGGAACAGTGAAGTTACTATAAAAAGGTTAGCTATAAAAATTAAAAAATTATAACAAGTAATTCTCAGGTAACATTTTAGAGAGAATGAACCAACAACTTACCACTTTCCACTTCTTCCCCTCCAGCTCCAACACAGGGGGCAGCGTGCGGGTCGGGGTGGCAGATGCAGCAGGTCGGGCAGTGGGAGAAGCGAAAGGTTTTGGTCCGCTACGTACTGGAGCACCCTGAGACCTCAGGGCAGGATTCTTATGGGTCTTCTGGTCGTCGCCCACATGCTTCAGGCCTGGATAGGTCAAGGAAAAAGGGAAATTCATATTTTTTATAACCTGAACATAGTGAAGCCTCTTTTGAAACTAACTCCACATACTTGAAATTAATTCATATACTATATCGGTTACTCTGTATGCAATCACGACACCTCTGGAGTAAGTTTGCTTCGTGTTCTGTCAACGGAAGGATGCAATTAGACACTGGGGTGGCACAGACTGACGCGAGCACATGTCCGCCTGAGTTAAAAATGTCTCCACAAAAAAATGTTGGTGTGGCTTTGTGAATAAACTTTGAAAAATATGTATAGGAGGAGAGACTAGAGGGAGTCCCTGGTGAGTTCAGAGTCAGAGCTGAACACAAACACACAGGGGAGGAAGGGTGAATGAGTCATTTGTTGCACTTCGCAACCCTCACCACTAGATGCCAGTAAAACTTACACAATTAACCTTTACACGTAGCAACAATTCATCTGTGAAAGCACTTTTATATCCCAAGTCAAAACTTCGACCATAAAATGATCAGCGGTTCCTCCAACGCTGGGCACTGATATTACTCACCCTTGGTGATGTCGGCTCCCTTGTTGAGGGAGGCGAACAAAGCGTTGCGACTGTCGGCACCAGAATCACCGCCGCCGCCGCTGACGTCCATTGGCGGAGGAGGAGGTCCAGGGGGAGGTGGGGGAGGACATCCACCAGCAGGAGCACTGGGGGGAGCTGCAGAGGCTGAAGCTATGGGACCCTGAGGTGGACAGAACATTTGAAATGCTGTAAGTGACGCCATCTAATGTCACAGAATATGATTCAACTGACCTTTTTACAGTTGCGTAATTTACAGATACCATAATCCGATAGATATCAGTGTTTTCACTGAGGACAGATGAAGAGGGTAATAACAGAAAACTGCTCTGTCCATTAAAGCAAGAAGAGGACCCATTTTTTATCAAAACTACTGAAAGTAAAACATTAAAAAAAATGAAATAAGCATATGGTTAAATATGACTTAAAAATACTGATGCGGCTGCTGATGTCTGCTGTACAGAGTCAGAGTTTAGAAACACACCTTCTGAGACATGCTTTGGAGCGATTATGCAAGTAATAAAATTTGCTCATTGGCCAAACACCAATTTTATCCCCTTCACATTCATCAGGCGTGCAGACAAATGATAAGAATAAAAGCTGGCTTTGATTTTGTTTGCAATCGCTTTCCATCATCATTGCCTGCATTTATCAACATGGTACAAAATTTCCCATCTTAGAGGATTTCTGTGTCGTAGCTCGTCTACCAGTTTCAGTTTGGTTTTATTTCATCTCTAATCTCATTTTTGTCAATTCCACATTTTAATTGCTACTGGAAGAGCACGTCACTAAAAGACTGAACTGTCTGGCAGATGTAAAGTAAATCCCTGTCTGCAACTGGCTCAACATACATGAGATTAATCTTTTGATTGCTTG
Organism: Micropterus dolomieu; assembly: GCF_021292245.1. NCBI lineage: Eukaryota > Metazoa > Chordata > Actinopteri > Centrarchiformes > Centrarchidae > Micropterus > Micropterus dolomieu. Next base: position 8,984,403 of record NC_060158.1, read on the forward strand.
AGAGTTGCTATTAAAGGCGACTAACACTTCACTCTAAGTAAGAATAAGTTGCTTTATTAATGTGGGTTTATTCTTCATTCTCAGTGAAGAACTTTTCCACTTGAACGTTGGCTATTTAGATGATTTTGTAATTCTTACACTCTTGTTCCAGGTGAGTCCGGTGGTGTGGTGCTTTTTGATGTACTCTTGCAGCTCAGTCCAGATGGAGACATAGGCCTTCACCCAGTCTGCATGTGACTTGTCCCTGTGAGGAAGAGATGGAAACAGCATTGTTCATTGATCTTCTTTTCACTGGTCTCTGCATCCTACAGGAAAACAGACCCTCCACACACCAAAAAGAACCAGAGATTTACTACTTAACATAAAACATGTAACTTTTTCTAACCCACATTTATCACCAATTCCCAGATGTCACACTGTCTGAACTGACCGTTTTGATCCTGTCTTGTATTTGTACACAACATAATGGTTTTGCATTCAACTCCGCAAAGAGCTCACAGACAAATTTGAATGAGAAAGAAATTGAAAAAGCTGTTTCTGCTCAACAACCAGCACGAACAGGCTGATTATTTTCTGACTTCTAACTTGACTGTAACTGAAGTCTGCTCATAAACTACAAAAGCTTTGATTTCAGGTCTAGTTACAGGAAGTCTAGCACTAGCACACGTCAGCGTGTCGTATGGCAGTGCTGACTCAGTAAAACTGAACTTAAAAAAGAACCTAGAGGAAGGAAAGATGGAAGCCAGATGGTCTGAGCAAACTGCTTGGCTGCATATAAAGGTTCATCTGATTATTTTAGTAATCACCGCCTTTCAAAAAGCAAATGACGCAAAAAAAACCCCCCAAAAAAACCAAGAACAAATGGAGTGTGTGGACCACTTCACTGCTGCAGACAAAGTAGGAAACAATATAATGAAGCTTACTTTTCCTTGAACTCCTTAAGCACACGGTTCGTGTAGAACATGGCGGCATCCTGCATCTCTTTAACGTAGGGGCATGGCTTTGGAGCCTGGGACACAAAGAGTTAGAGTTAAAGGAGTATGGAGCTAAAGCCGGGGAGGTGATTAGCTTAGCTTGGAATAAAGACTGGAGAGAGCCAGGCAAGCTTTTGTCCCTGCTTACAAAGTCCAAATATGGGGATGGTGATGGTGCAGTTGGTAAGACACATGCCTTTGGTGTGAGAGACCCGGGTTCAATTCCTCACGGTGACACATCCACCAATGTGTACCTGAGCAAGACACTTAACCCCTAGTTGCTGCAGAGGCGTGCAACCTCTGACATGTATAGCAATTGTAAGTCGCTTTGGATAAAAGCGTCAGTTAAATGTAATGTAAATATAAAGACTGTCTCCAGTCTTAGCATAAAGACTTGAACCTTAATTCAGACAATAACTTAAGTGCAAAGCTCTAGCTTCCTAGTTAGTGTGCAAACATGTGGTATCTAAACTCACAAAACACATATTTCCCAAAATGTAGGACTATTCCTATAAATATTACATAACATAACTACTCCCTTTATTTTTAAACAGAAACCCTTGACTTATATATAGACATATATACTGCTTTTTATATCCACATTGATGCTGTACCAACAAATATTTTTTCCTCAATTGCCTGCATGTACATAAGTGTTATTTATTTTTTTTACACTTTTGTTGCCCTAGTTTTAACTGCATGTTGTTTTATATCTTCCTGTAAACTGCTCTTGAAATTATGAGTAAACCGAGTTGCGCACTACAGTAACAAAGTGATGAAAGTAATACATTCAGTTCAGAGGCTAAGAGATCTGAACATAGGTGTACAAAGAATGGATGCATCCATTATGTGTATTTCAAAACCTGATGTATTATTCATAGAATTTAAACAACAAACAAAGAGTTAACCATCCAAATTGTAACAGTGAAGCTCTGAAGCTGGTGGCCTTGTGTCTGCCAAGAAACTGTTGTTCACCAGACAGCGATGACAGAATCAAAGAGTGGCTTGTTTCCGGCCATTACACAGCCATTTATCTGCCCACACATGCAGAGTCACTCTCAGTAACACACAAACAACAGTCCCAAAAAGCCTCACTTCCTGACGGTTAACCACTCCCAGTCTCACCATGGCGACCCATCCGAGGGCTGGCACGCTCTCGCTCACGGCAGAGAGGTGGTTGAAAAACGGCGAGCTGCGGTTCTGCTCGCGAAACGTCTGCACCTGCTGGATCGCTTTGGACACCGGCTGCAGGAGAGTCGTCAAAACTGCCTGAACAGGAAAGAGATGACAAAGTTTCACAGTTATTAAAACTCATATGGTAGATTAAGTTCAAGTTTTTCCCCCTTTGATATAGTGACTTTGTGTACACCAACATTTTCTTGTTAAATGTAAATGCTCTGTAGGGGGAGCCAGGGATTGAACCGCCGACCTTCCAATTAACGGCCAACCCGCTCTACCTCCTGAGCCACAGCCACCATGTTACAAATGAAGTCATTTTTTCCTTCCAAATCTAAATGTCTTCCATTTTCAGCAGACATGCCTTTGTCTAAAGCTGGATTTATAGTTGTAATGCAAAGCCATTTAGTACAAAAATGCAACTAGCAGCTTTAGATATACAAGGGGACCGCAAGAACTGGGGTGCTTGTATTTTCTGAAGTTGGACAAAGACTCTTTTCAGAAATGTATCTAGCAAAGCCATTTCTCCTTATCTGATAGCCATGATCCCCATTCGCAGTGACAGAAAGACCACCATTAATCAGCAGTAAGTAATGAAAAAATGCAAAATGTACCTGTCTGTGAGTACATGGCCCACTGATGCTTAATATTATGAAGCAGTACATAGTGCAGAACATGAAGTCCAATAAATACTACAATCCACTTCCCCCGAATTCAAATATAGTTTTGATTCAAAAGCTTGTTTGACCAGAACACATTTACGTGTCAACAACAGCACTTCAACCATACTGTACATGAAGCCGGCAACTGTTTATCCTTTGACAGTTATGTCTCTAGTGACCGAGTCATTTGCATCTACGTGTACATTCATTTCAGATAAAACCAAAAATATTTCAAACAAATAAGCCTGTGTTTAAAAAAAAAATAAAAAAATTTGATTTTTAATATATTATGTAGGGAGGAAACAAAGAGAAACGACGCCATGATAGAGAACCTGTACAGCAGAGTGAAGGCATTTAGGACATAATGAATTATACAAATTGATTGATCAATGCCGTTCAGTTAACTGAGACTTTAAACTCACATCAGAGGGCTTCTGGGAGGAGGAGGCTGTTATGAGGAGTTTTCTCTCGCAGGAGAAAGCCTGCTTCATCATTTCTGCCTGGAACAGAAGAGAGGGAATTTAGTTCAACATATCTTAACAGAACGGGCATCCTGGTGTTTTTGTATGCTTTTGCCCTCTTAAATTCAGTAACAATTACATATCTAACAAAACAAGCGAACGACAAACATGCACACTACACTTGTTATTTTAGTCTTCAGTCTGGTCAATTTTGTTCATTTTTATCATAAAATTTTGTGTGCCATTTGGAGTAAATATATAAAAACACAGAGCCTGACTGATCCTTTTGGTGGTGTCTCAGAGTGAGATAACTGACTGTTGTTCACTGGCACATTTTATACAATTTATTATTACACTGTAACTTACATGTTTCTGGACATCACCCCCGATCTGCTGGCTCAGGGAGAAGTACTGGGCCACGGGACCGCTGACGATCACATCAAAGGCTTCGACATACGCCGAGACAGCTGCAGGGAAGAAAACACAAGGCATAAAAATGCATTTTGTTTTAAAAAGACCATGTTATAGAAAATTAGTTAGGGCATAAAGATTTTATATTAAATCTGTAATATTTAGTATATAGATGAATGCAGTATAAATCCAATAAAGCACTATGGAGGGAATTAAATGAAATTTTCATTGACTGATAGGAGTGAGCTACTCACTAACTGATGTCAACATCCTAAAGAGTTTACACTTCACAGCAAAGACTGTTGACATCCAAACTACATTATTTGTGTGCAGCAGTCTTGTTTAACTCCTTGATGAGGAAGGATAGTCAAATATCTTTATTGGTAATGTTGCTGAAGAAAAGATCAAACTCAAAACTTTATTGCTAAAGGATAGGAGGTCAGGGGATAAGGGATTTGTCATCTTTGTTTGTCTGAGGAGAGGCTGTACTGAGCGGCTGTGGCAGAACAGATGTGCTGTGACTTGCGATAACACGTTTACCTGATTTCTTAACTAAATAAAGCTCTGGTATCTACTCTGACTAATGCACAATTTAAGTAATCCCACTCAGAGACACCATTCTTGATAAACCCATATATCCAATAATTCCATAATGATGATACTTGATGATCATTTACCTCCCCCAGCAGAATCTCCAGCGTTGCCTCCAGAGCCTGACATGGACTCCAGGCGACCCACCGCCACCTCCAGCCGCTGCACCAAACTCGCCAACTCAGCCATACCTGGGAGACAAGGAGAAAGCCGTGGAGGAGGGAACAATGGAGACGAAAAGCATGAGCTTGAGGGTTTACTGGTTCCTGGTTACATTATACTTCCCTGTTGTTGCTGCAATGGCAGCACTGTTACGTGCAACTCTACAAGCAGGGAGTTCTTCATTTCAAAAGCTCTTAATTGGTGCAACTGGCTACATACAAAGACAATGACTCAATGAAAATATAGCATTAGATTAAAGCTTAACTCATAATATTATTACACAAAATACAGACCTACAGAACTTCACATCCAGTTTCCTGTCTTCCTTATTTTTCTACCTTAGGAAAAATCCTCATATTCCCCACTATATTATTATATAATCCTTATCAGCTCTTTTCAACTTCCTGTGTTGTCATTTGTCGGGAGGTCGGCTGTTCTTATTCAGCGAGGAGGCACAGTGGTGCTTTCTTTTCTTGTAGTCTTCTAATTGGGGACTGAATTACTTCTGGGACACAAGGGGAAGGCAATTACTGCAATTAAAAATATGCTACTTTGTTGTGGCATAACAAACAGCAGTGCTCTGGATCCACGGCACATTTTTACTTTGTCCTACAAGGCTTCATAGAAGCATGTGTAACTGCCTGCAATTAGATGTCAAGCCTGGTGTCTTTATGTCAAGTCCCAGATGAATGACAAACGAAAAGCATCAAATTCTCACATTTGAGAAGCCAGAAACCAGGGAATGTTTTGCATTTTTGCTTAAACCTATCGATCGAGTAGTCAATTAATCATTGTAGCACTGACACACATTGTGACTATGATTTTATTACAGTTGTTCCCAACCCTTATGGCTTGCGACCTATTAAAAATGACCATTTGTGTCAACTTCTGACCCTTCGTCAGCACTTTCAGTAAGTGGGTTCTGACCAGGTGATTTTTGAGTTTGTGTAGCAGAAAAAAGGTCTTTGCTCTCTGCTTTCTTATCCTGTTAATCATCTCGTTGCCCCTCAGATTGATCTTGCAGACCCAAAAAAAGGCACATTTGCTAATTTTAAGAATGCCTTTTTTGGCCTTGTAATGAAAATCAATTAATTCTACCTTTACACAGGCTGAGTAACAAAAAAGAAGAAAGAGTGTTTGTAAGCGGGTCATGACTTGCTGAGTAAAAAGGTATGTAGATCATTAGCAGTTACTGCAGACTCTCCGCAGAGTGCAGACCTGCCCTGTTATCCCAACTATGTCGATTTCAGATGCTCGTATGTTTCAGTTTCAAACTTTAAAGGACAGCAGCTACAGTCTAAACATAGTCTCTGTCTGTGAGATTCTCCTAACGTAACCCTTTTAAGTACAAGATTAACTAACTTGAATCCCAGTCTAGCATAAGCTTGCACTTACGGACACACACACCTAATGAGAAAGGCTAACATAACATAAGACGGCTGTAACCCGACACTGCCTTCATTTGTGTGACGTCTCCAGTCTCAGGTACTTACACCTGGCTGACAGTGAATGGAGTCACACAGGCCACTCTCTCTAATGAGTCCAGGCAAGATAAACCTGCTGCCACTGTCTCGCTTTCACTACAGAGGGACTGAACTAAATCTTCAGATATCTAATGACAGAAAGAGCGTTTAACATTTTAGGCTGTGATAGATGAAGCTAGACGCAGTAACTTTTGGTATTAAAAGGTCGGGTCAAATTCATAATCTTGTTGTTTATACCTCTAACAGACCGTTCTTAAATTGTAAATCACATAGTTTGACAATGTGACCATTTTACATTCAGGCAAAGTTCTTGTGCATCTTCTTGTGTTTAGACAACATTTAACTTGTGAAAAAAAGAGAAGTTTCTCTGTCAAAGTAGGTTCTCAAAAAATATACCAATACTAGAAATTCAATATCTGGTCAAATTCATATTCATTCATCTTGTTTATTTCTTAATAGCTCCAGATTTCAACCCTAATTTTACAAATGTATTTAACTGCACCCAGGTACTGTAAAAAAAGAAAAAGTACTGTTCAAATCTCGGACATTATATTGGGACTAGTATCAAAACAGGTCTGGGCTGGCGGATGACATTTTGTTCCCGCACTAAATGTTTAAGTCTTAAACCTTAAGGCTATGCATTGCTTACTCAAAAGTTGCTAGAAGAGCATCATGACTCCAACTTGCGAGTGAGGCCAATATTAATCATGTTGTTAGCAGGATAATGGTACCTAAAAGCAGGGTGATATAATGTGTCAGCCTTTATTAAGTGCAACTGTTAAGTCATTTCAACAGGAGATTGTCAGCAGCATTAAATTACTATAAACCCATACAGTTGACTGGAGCTACTGCATGAGAGGTTGCGATAACCTTGTCACATTTAGAAACAAGACAAAACATTGGTACTATTCTTAAATGGTAGTCCAATTTTAAAAAATGCATCAACTTCCCTTTTTCTGAGATAGTTGGTGGTAAAATAAAATTAGATCATAGCAGAACACACATCCCTACTACCCTTGACCTAAATGCCTACATGTTCAGGGCCAAAGTAGCGTTTACGGTGTACCTGCAGATACCGGAGTTCAACTTTTACATTTCCTGGTCTCAGCTGAGAGATGACTCACCAGGAACACAGGAAGGGAGTGGCCCCTAAAAAGGTGTATGTGGAAGTAATAGACCAAAAAACAAGCACCTAAATGTGTGAGAATACTGTAGATGACAAAGTGTACCGTTTATAATAACACTAACAAGCTCTCAGTTTAGATTCTGGAGAACATTTGCTGAAGTGCGCTAAAGTAAAGTGACCACATATGTTCAAGCCAAGTGCTGACCATCAAGGAAACTCCACTCTCTAGGAAGTAAAAACAACTTTCCAGAGACGTGAGGGCAGCCACGACTCAAGCCAGGGAATCATGCCTTTCATAACACAACATTTTCCTTGGATTTAAGCACCATAAAAAGGCAAGACGGCCAAAACTAGAGCTTGACTGCTATTTAAGAGGAGGAGTAACCGGAGTCTACAGCAGCCTTTTTTTACTAGAATTTAAGAAAATGGATAAGTTTGCATAAGCTTGGACCCTTATAGTTAAAGTACACGTCTGGTTATCCCATAAAAAGAACAAAACTATTGATACAGAAGTATTGTCTGCATATCCAGAGCCTGATATCTTTCCTCTGTGCTATAGAGCTCCAAAAACTATTAAAAACATATCAATGAGCCCCACCATCACACTGGGTGACATGTTCTTTTATAATAATGAACGCCGGCACGGTAGTTTATTTTCAGTCAATCCCACATTCATCATATTGTAGCTGTTATCACAGCTGATAACCCAATAAATGCCCCAGTTAGTCCTGCTGGGAGTAATGGTAGCTAAACATTACAGTGCTTAGCTGTTATATATTATTAAAATTAAAGTATACAGGGTGGCCTGGTACCACACCTGCCTGTACCATTAAGACACACCATCTCCCACCTTTACTGTCTCTCTTCAGCGGTCACTATAAAGTAAAGGCTAAAATGTCCCAACACTACACATTTGCAACTTGTTTTGCGCCACAGACAAGGTAGGGAAGTCAGAAAGTATTAAACACAGACTAGGGCATTGTTGGTTTTGATCTTTTCATGGGATTTGTTGCCAATAAGGAAAATATCACCAGCTAAATGTCACACTAAGAACATTAAACAGTGATGAAGGCCACAAGATCAACTTGTTTTACAAAAGTATTAATACATCAGTGAAGTAAAGATCTGTGTAATTTGTTTTGCAGAAGGGAGCGTGCTACGTTTTGCCTTTTAACATCAAGAGCCCCTGATCCACAGAAAGATGCATTTACACCTGGATTACATTCACTTCCTCTTCATTACAGATCCTGCTGGACTTCCTCCAATATGCAAAACCCCGCCAACTGTATTCATAAACCTACTTTTGTGGAAATATGACAAGCACATTCTGCATAGAGCAGCATCAGCATGCAGGGGCAATGAAGTAGGTTAGGCCTGTGTGGGGGTTTGTGCCTTTTTAGCCTGGGGACGTTGAGACATAAAGAAGGGAGCGTCCAACTCGGTGTATGTGCAGCCTTTTCTTTCTATTTGCACTGTATTAAAACACCCCACACACCTTCTCGGCTTTGTCGCAGAGACAGAAGTAGGCCAGAGCAAAGGGCGGTGAGATCTAACCTTCCTAGACAGTCTTACTTCGGTGGGCTCAAGCCTCCTACAAATCAAGCTCAAGCCGCTGATGTTAATGCGATCACTGGGGCTTCAGTCAGACGGCCGAGGGTGCTAGCTAGGCTACAGCTAGCTAGCATAACCCGGTGGGTGTCGTGCGGAATTCTGTGTCCCCAGAAAGTCTCCCCTCCAAGCCTATAAACTGTTACCTATAAAAATAATATTTCACATGAGGGGCGAGGAGATACTTTTAACAGCTTTGACTTGTCCCCCAATCAACACACGTTGTCCCTAAATAACGTCAGCTTGTTCTAGACTGTTGCTTCATCGATGAGGAAACAAGTCTGCCGGGGATACGAAATGTGTCAAAACACCATCGCAACAATGAGAACGCTGGCTAATGTAACTCCTGTCAAACTGTTTCACAAAAGCAGCATTAGTGTGTACAGTATTAGCTGGTGTATGCCACCCCCTCCCTTCTCCTCCCTGTTGAGTGTCTGCTGTCTGTTTCGGTATTTCCTGGATTTTCTCTCTCTTTCTCTCTCTCTCTCTCTCTCTCTTACACCCCTCCCTGTGTTAGCTAATGTTGCCCTAGTCTGCAGGGGGAAAAAGAAAGAAGTTTGTACATTTCAGCGAGCTCACGTCTCTCGTACCACAGAAAGAAGAAGTCTAAGTAAGCAAGGATAAAAACATTTTTTAAAGATCTGTGTCTGGTTATCGGAGAGGCGTCAGCTTTTAGCAGCCGCGGTTAGCCGGGTGTGTTAGCATCACACCGATTTCAATAAATCATTTCTGAATGATTCGATGTCGCGGCAAAGGAGACGCGTTAACGGACGTGTTGTCGTCTCTTTCGCTTGCTTTTTACGCTACAGCGAAACCGTTAAATGCGCTAATGTCAACAGTTGCATGTCGCTTACCTGCTAAACTGGTCAAGCAGTGATTTGGTTTTTTTGTATCGCTGTCAATTCCGCCGTGGGAGTGTGCAGTGTGCAGGCTCACAAGACAGACTCGCTTCGTCTTTTTTTTTTCTTCCTGTATGTCAGTGAATTTACCCAGCTGTCACCGCGCCGCGTTTCCGCCCTTGTTCGCGCAACTAATTCCTTTCCCATATAAGGAGTGTGAGAGGCAAGAGGGCAGCGCATATAATGAGAGGAAAGATGAAACAACCGCTTTCCTTCCTCTATACAGAGGCTATGCGGCGGAGATATGTCATCGTGACATTAATTTCCCTTTAAAGAACATACCAATGCCTTTTAGAAGAACAGTCACATGTAACACGTTCTGAATATTATGTATCTGCAGGCTAGTGCAGTTTGCACAGGAGCACCCCTAGACTGTATGGGAGCATCTCAGTGTTGTGTCTTGTGCTCTGTCGTGCTTGAACATGTTTGCAGGGTTGTCCTTGCCTCTAAGAATTCAGCATATGTCCCAGCTGAAGGTTTTTCTCCAAGGGTGCATTAGACTATTCTCAGTAAACTGGAGTTTCAGTCACTGCATTTATTTAAAACATGAATCTTATGTTCTAAAGCTGTCACACATGCAGGTGACAGTGCCAATCCGCAAGCAAGCAAGATTAATGGCGCTTTCCAATGCCCAAAAGTATTATCATGTTCAAGTAAACTGTCAGTAAGTTTGACTAATAATCAAATAATCTATTTATTTGTAAAATGTCAGAAAAAAAGTGCCCATAACAATTCAAGAGCCCAAACTGACATTTTCAAAATGCTTTTCTCCAACAAACTACAACCCAAAGATAATTTAAAACTATATCAAAACAGAGAAAAGCAGCAAGTCTTCAGTTTTAGAAGCACGAAAATAGTGAATGTTTAGCATTTTTCCTTTAAAAAAGGACTTTTTGTGACAAATTGTAGACAATTATTTCTCTTTTGTTCGACTGTCTATAAGCCAAAGTGAAATTAGACCTTGTTGGAAAGTCGAAATAAATAAAATCAGCATAAAAGTAAATATTTTCTACGCTGTCATCATGGGGTGAAATTACATAACTAAAGCGGCCTTCTTCCATCATCAGTTGTTATGGACACCATCATCTCACACATTGTGTTAATGGAGCAGCAAAGGACAACCATCGAGGTTAATGGGCTCATAAAAGTCAATGAGATTGTGAGGGAGACGTATGAATGTGAGCATGGGTTAATGTTTCATCTGAGGAGGGAGAGTCTTTGGTACAGTACTTTCAAAATACTGTAAAGACAGCTCTCACAGATAAAATTAATGCCCTTACAGTACAAGGATGCATTTGGCATGAAATATTGAAAATGGAGCACATACTTTAAGGCACAATAAGAAACAATGCATCACACTCCAGTGAAACCTAGTGAGAAAGAAATGCTCGTCCATGATAACTATTATCAACAGTTTTGGCCCAAAAAAATTCCTTTGGCCAAAAAATGTTATAAAAATTAAGTCATCAGCTAATCTTGCATGCGTTACCCCATTTCAGGCTTCTACTATAACTTCATAGTCTACTGTTCTTGAGTATATCAAGCATCACAGGTCTGTAAAAAGGACTTTGATGAAGTCCCATGGCTTAAAATTCACAGTGTCACATCACATGGTCCTTTTCGTTTGACTCTGCATGTTGGGACAAAGTGTGAGTAAGGACAAACGGGAAATAGGAGGAAAAGGGGAAAAAAAAAAGTCCAGTTTTTGCCACAAGCTTTCATCAACCGAAGCAAGCACACATCTCTCAGAAAACTCAAGAACTGAAACATTTTTATTTTTTATGTTACAGATTATCCAGTTGCATCAGGCCTGGCCACACAGAAGGAAATAAAAAGGTAATCCTTCACTAAAACATCTTTTAAAACATCTTAAATTAAAACTCCCTTCAATTAACAGTTTCTCCATATTTTCTGTCTGCCTTCACAGTGGACTCCATCAGAGTCAAGGTCAATTTACTCACTTATATAAATCTTAAAAAATAAAATTAAAAATAAGGCAAATGTACATGTAACAGAAGAAATACTGAATTTTTTGTTGTCAAATAGGTAACAAATTATCCTTCAAAGTTGTTTTTTTTACTGCGAGTTTTGGGGGAAAACGGTACACAGGTAAACAAAATGAGAGTGAAACAGCATCAAATGATGCCATCAGTGTTCAAAAGATGAGATTTTTCAGAGTTGGCACTTGGGTGCACTAGATTTTAATTTGCCTCACACAAGGTGGCAAAAGATGGACAGATAAATACAGCAAGTCTGAATGAAGTATTTTTAAAAGAATCTGGCCTGACGTTCACTGGGTGCAGCAGAACTGACATCGGCATGAGATGACTTAACAGTAAGCAATAAGACATGTTTTTTTGCAAAAGTTTGCTTACCTCACAGAGTACAAGTTGAACGGTTGTAATGACCTTTTAACATTCAACAACCAAAGAAAAGGGGACTTACAGGCCAGTTTCACACGTAAAGCAATCACACACTGAGATGTTGCATGGAAGAGTCATTTGGTTCAAGTTTTCAATCAGTGCAGAAACACCCGTCACTGCTGCAGATACACAGAAGAAACAAAAGCAGCTTCTGTTTGTTCTCTTCTATGTTCTTACAGCCTTCCTTTGAGACCTGTTCCTGCTGCGTTTATGGCAATCTCCTCATATTAACCTTATGCTCTTATCCCAGTTGTGGGAAGAAATCATTTGTTTGTGGGGTTTAACACAGTTTCAGGTCCTACTGGACACACAACTCACTTTCATTCCTAGAGGAAGTTTAGTAATACCTGTTTTAATGTCTAATGTCTGTCTTGATCATGTCACTCATACAGATTTTTTTTGGTGTATTTTTGTAATCCTCAAATTGAACTAATTGAACATTTGCCAAAAGGAAAGCAAGCAAACATATAATATGGTCGCTGAAATTGCACCCCCTCATCTTTTAAGTCAACGAAATTAAGTATTTCATTTATTTGGAATGCAGTCAAGTCCCGTGTTTAGGGCTGAACCTTACAACTTTAACCATCATAGAGCTCCCGTTTTAACCAACAAGAGACAAAATAAGACTGAAGCTGACAGACATGAAATCAAAGTGCATCGACATCTAATCACAGCCTAAAGGTTGGTAATAAAAAAAAAAACAACAAAAAACTTAAGTGGTCTTCATGGTTCAAGGAGTCATTCCATTAATGAATAATGAAGTGAGTGAGGAAGAAGTGTTCAGTCCATCCTATTCGTTGTCTTGGGAACTTCTCCTCATTATCAAACCAAACTCATTAACGTTGTGTATTCCAGTGTGTGTTCCAGTGATTTAATCCACAGAGAAGCCTTCAGAGTAAAAGCGAGGCGTTTTTGTTTTTTTGAAAGACACCTTCTGCCTCTGATCGACACAACTAACAACACTGTGACTCTTCCCTGGGTTAATAACAGAAATAAAAATGTATAAACTGCTCTGAACAAACATGTTTTGGCTCAGCAGCCAGAAAAATCTACACATACACCCAACATACAAAACGTGCAGGCGATCATTCCAGTATCAAATTATACCAGAACTACTTTCACTCTTCATGCACATATTTTTTTTCTTTTTTTGGAGGAGGAGTGTCCATTGCTGTTGGTAGCTCTATTTTGGTTGTGTTTGGTTCTTTCCAAAGAGTCACCGTGTTTGGCCTCTTAACAAAAATCATCAGAGCAGAGTTAACCATTGGTTTTAACATGGCAGTGTTTGGTAGCATCAGGGTTGACCTGGAACAGTGTGAAAACGATGTCTTTGTGTGCGTACATGCGTGTCTACAAGAGGCAAGGTGTGAGCGAGCGTGTCAAGTGGCTGGTTTTTGTGTAAATGAAGCTTCTTTTCTTTTTTTTTTTTTTTAAA
>NC_060158.1:8997914-9008894 GCF_021292245.1 Micropterus dolomieu
AAATCAAAGTGCATCGACATCTAATCACAGCCTAAAGGTTGGTAATAAAAAAAAAAACAACAAAAAACTTAAGTGGTCTTCATGGTTCAAGGAGTCATTCCATTAATGAATAATGAAGTGAGTGAGGAAGAAGTGTTCAGTCCATCCTATTCGTTGTCTTGGGAACTTCTCCTCATTATCAAACCAAACTCATTAACGTTGTGTATTCCAGTGTGTGTTCCAGTGATTTAATCCACAGAGAAGCCTTCAGAGTAAAAGCGAGGCGTTTTTGTTTTTTTGAAAGACACCTTCTGCCTCTGATCGACACAACTAACAACACTGTGACTCTTCCCTGGGTTAATAACAGAAATAAAAATGTATAAACTGCTCTGAACAAACATGTTTTGGCTCAGCAGCCAGAAAAATCTACACATACACCCAACATACAAAACGTGCAGGCGATCATTCCAGTATCAAATTATACCAGAACTACTTTCACTCTTCATGCACATATTTTTTTTCTTTTTTTGGAGGAGGAGTGTCCATTGCTGTTGGTAGCTCTATTTTGGTTGTGTTTGGTTCTTTCCAAAGAGTCACCGTGTTTGGCCTCTTAACAAAAATCATCAGAGCAGAGTTAACCATTGGTTTTAACATGGCAGTGTTTGGTAGCATCAGGGTTGACCTGGAACAGTGTGAAAACGATGTCTTTGTGTGCGTACATGCGTGTCTACAAGAGGCAAGGTGTGAGCGAGCGTGTCAAGTGGCTGGTTTTTGTGTAAATGAAGCTTCTTTTCTTTTTTTTTTTTTTTAAAATCAAGAAAGTCAAGTGTCACTCAGGCTACTTACTCTCCCACGGTCTCTAAACAACATGTGCCTCAGTAAGAGGGGTAACTACATTCTTTAAGTCACTGTGTTAAATAAAAGGGGTCTACGTTATATTGTTTTACCATTAAAAACACAGTGCTCACTACTAGTTCTCAGCAAACAGTTTTTTTCCCCTCCATATTGGCTCAGTGTGGGAGCAGGGGAATTTCAGTACAGTGGTGTTTTTTCTTTGACCGCATGTTTTTCCTTCTTTCTCTTCCTAAATCCAGGCAACACACAGTCTCTCTTCACAGATGAGAGGTGTGAGGGTTTTTGTGTTGAACAACGACAAAAGAGAAACAGGAAGAGTGAGGAACAGAGGGTTGTGACAGCTGAGATGAGATGTGTGTGTGAGGGCAGCAGCGAGCTCCCCCCTTCCTCCCTTGCTATAGCAGCTCCTCTCTTTGCTTTTTGCCCCTCACCGGCCCCTGCCCGTTCCTCAGGGAGCCATTCTGGGGCCGCAGGAGATGCCCGCGCTCCTGCTCTGTCCACGGGACCCCGCCCTGACCGTCATCGCTGTACAGGTCGGAGTCTGAGTGCATGAGGGCGGAGGAGGTGGGAGCGGGCACCGGCTTCATGCGGGCTGTTAGGCAGGCGGTGGAGGAGAAGAGAAGGAAACAGTTTGATGTCTAGCCCGGACCAAGTGGAATATTTAATTTAATCCTTTACTTAAACAGGTAGTATGTGAACTGTCTTACCAGCTCTAGGTGGTTGTAGCTCCAAACTGTCCTGCTCATCAGCTTCTAGTATTTTATACCTGCTTTTGCTCCTGCGCACTTTGCTCTTACGCCTTTCAGGGGCAAAAAAAGAAAGAGAAATTATGTACATACTGTATGTAGAAGAAATTTAGTAATAATCCTAATAATATCTGACAGTTTAGAAACTGTGATCACCTGTTGCAGCAACACACCATCCCCCAGACAACTGTTGCTATAGCAACCACAATCATAAAGGATGCTATGGTCACATAGAGCACGCTCCACTCTGAAAACAAAATATTTGTTAGACACAAAAGCAAAGTGTGTTATCACTCTGCAATGGACTACGTGGAACATATTAAAAAGCCATTATTAAAGCCCGGGTAGTCAATGCTGGATGAATTAGCAAGAGACAGCTAAGTTTTGAAAGTGTCCCCCTCTGTTCAAGCCTCCCTTTCAAAGCAATTTCCCTAAAAACGCATTTTCATGAGCAATGAGTGCACAGACAGAGGTAGGTAGACAGGCACATAAGCCAGCCAATCATTTTATTCAGAATGAATGAAATGATTGGTCATTTTTAATTTAGTCCTGCAACAGCTTTTTTAATTTTCATGTCAGAGTATAAATCAGGGTATTTGTTTTAATTACTGCTGTCGGGATGTAAAAAGACATGACAAAAAAATGCTTCCGAAATAAATTGCCTACTACATGAATATTTCAGAAGATTAAAACCATGAGATCTTTACTGTGGTGTTTGGGGAAAAAATTACCATGTTACATGTGATGCACTGACCGATGAAAATACTCAATTAATGAGATTCATCTCATCTCACCACAATTGCTCTCTGCATCTCCAAGCTGAGCTCGGATGAAGTTCTCCATCCAGAAAGGGTGGCAGACACAGCTCCGTGTGAATGAGTCACATTCGCCGTGACCTGAGCAGTTTAGCTGGCAGACTGAGGGAGAAAAGCAGCAGGGTACCATATGTATATTTATAGAACAAACGGGTTCTTTAAATACAAGAACATTGTACAGATTTCATCACAGAGGCAAGACAGAAAGAGTCAAGGGAGGATAAGATATAATGTGTAAATCATAGAGATTTGACCTTTGAGTCCTGTCAATCCCTGTCATAATCTGACCATTATCTTAGAGATCAAGAGGTTAAAGCAGCTGTGTTACTATGACCTGCCTGTAGCATCTGGTTCAAGAGGAACATCAACTTAAATCATGTGGCAACGTGTATAAAACAAATTCACAGAACATTATATGATTTTAACTACTAAGCTTGTTATACTGCTTGTAAACTAATATGTACAGTATAATCCAGCATCATGTACAGCATAGTGCCCTGTGTACAAAGCACATTTCTTTCTCCCTTTGTTGTGTGTGTCCCTTACAAACTATATTTGCCATGTACTCACTGACTGTATCCACTTGTCGAGCCTTGTAGATGAGAAAGTCATTCTTCTGCTTGCGCAGTTTGTTGCGTAGGCTAAGTGCAACGCTGTGGCCAGACAGAGGAGGGCGCCCTGGACCACCTGACACCAGGAAGACCAAACGAGTGCTGAGGAGGGAGGAAGAAAGGGGAAAAATGCTTAATTATATAGTAAAATCAGGCTTTTTCATGATTATGTTTATATTTCATTACCAGGCTTACAGATGAAAAGTCAAGTTGGAGTTATAATAAAAGTCTAACATTCAGATATACAGGGATTTTAGACCAGAAATAAAACTTATAACTCTGTTAAATAACTCTAACTAAAAGAATAAGTAGAACGACTCACCTGTGCTCATTATACGCACTGATCTCCCGCACTATGATGTCGCTGTCGAGCACACCCAGTAAAACCCCAACCTGGCGCAGCAGCATGTCACGCTGCCGGTGGGAGACCTGGGATACAGAGACCTCCAGCACCAACTCCACTAGGTCACGCTCCCATACGTCTGATAAACAGAAAACAGAAAACTCAGAAGGGACCTGGACAGGGGTGGGAATGGTAGAGAGGAGAGTGCAGTGTACTGGGAAAGAAAAAGTAACAAGTAGAGGGAGAAAGTGACATGAGAAAAACAGGCTGATTGCAGGACCCATCCGATACTCTGTAATCTGGGAAAGAGGCCAGAGCACCAAGTGACGGATTAGTTTCTGGCTGCGTCTGTGTCTGTTCACCGTATGCTGCACGCTGACCTGCTCAACCTTCTGCTGTTGACTGCAGAGTCTCTTGCTGTGTGGAAGCCGTTCGTATGCATGGGCTTTGGTTTGAAAGGAAAAAAACTCCATTACATCGCAAAAGGCATTATGTGATGAAATGCTGTAATTTAAAAAGGTTCTTTTTATGAGATTCTGAACATTAATATAGCAGACAACAACTCTTTGCTGTGGAAAGATATTGTGGAGTAATGGTTCCCTGAGCAGAGAATGACGTCAGACTCCCTCTGCATGTGTTGTTTTCCCAGCCTCTCAGACCGTTGTTTATACAGCCGGTCAGGCCGCGTGTGCATGATAGTGCATGCGAGTCCCTCCGTGTGAAACCGTTCATCTGTGAGGAGAGTGATATAACAGTTGTTTCTTTTTTCATGTAAGGCTACGTACAGACTGCAGACCAATACGATTTTTTTGTTCATGTGTGACTCCATATGTTTCCAGTTCGGAGTTGGGACACTTCCATATGTGGTCCAAATCCAATACAGATAGCATCTTTTTAAATGCAACCCGAGTTTGGACACTCAGGTCGGAATTGATGCGACTTTGACTTCACTCTTGAGCAGGTAGTGTCACAGTTCTGCTGTAGACGGAGCCGAGGTGAAGGAAAAAGCTCCACAAAAATCCATTCTTAAACATGTGGCTCTCTTTCTTCTCTACCTAGCTTTCATTTGCTCACAAATTCCCTTTCTTACACCTGAAATCCATCGGATCGCAAGCTCTCTTCTGAATTACGTGCATGCTATTTGTCTGAGCGGTTGTGGGGCAGTTGCATTGTACAGCGGCAAAAACCGTAATGAGAAGGACAGAAAGTTGTGAACACTTATCATAATTTGGGAGAAATGTGACCCGTGAGAGGACAATAAAAAACGAGAGTCTCCTGTGAGCTAACCGGAGCCAACCTCTGTGGCTCCTTGTTTACTTCTGTATCCTGCAACAGCGTGCTACATGTGACGTCATGTTATTCTTCTGCACATGCGGGTCACTTTTCAGGCTGCGGACAGTTCACACTGGAGTCTGATATGGGCAATAATGTGAACTGTCAAACAAAAAAAATCGGATCTGGGAAAAAAATCTGAACTGAGTATTAAGGCCTGCAGTCTGAACGTAGCCTATTATTTTGACCAAACCAGAGTTGGTGATTGCTGGAACAGTAGAAAGACTAACAAAGACAGTTTTGGTGAGTTTTTTTGTTTCTGCTGAGTTTGAATGAAGTGTGTTGACGTGCAAGATAAAATAATTGTTTTATTCCCCCCCAATGGAGTCTGGTGGCAGCAAGAGCGATATAATAGTTAAACAATAAGATCATTTTTGTTAACAAAAAGGTCTATCTCTGTAGGGATCTTTTCCATAATGTTGTCAGACACAATCTGAGCCTGCCAGTGGCAAAAAAAGCACTTCTAGTGGACATTGTTTGACTAGTGAATTTGTCCCCTGCTGCCATTGAAGCCTGATCTGTGTGTGAATATTTCTGTGAATTAAGGATTTATTGTGACCAAACCAAAGTTGATGATTGTTGAAACAGTTACTGTTTTTCTCAATGAAGTCTGGTGGCCCATTGGTTTTGGTCTGAGATCTCGTGCCCTAATTGCCCCCATTTAGTGACCGCAAATGTCACATACAGCTCCTTTAACTTTTGATTTTTTTTCCACTTTTCCTGAACATTGCCCTCAGTGACCCCAAGAAAATGTTCAGTATGTGGCAGTGGAGAGAGCAACACAACAATATAGAAAGAGTAATAAGAATCTTTTTTTTCAGTCAAGGACTCTTTTTCATAAGATATGGTGAAATCACAACAAACTGTCACCTTACTACAATACGAAAGCGTGAAAAGAAGCTGCTGCTCTTTGATTATGAGGGACGACGAAAAACGAAACAAGAGACATAAAAGCATGGTGCATCGCCAAAAGAGGTTTTATATCAGTGTGAAAGTGTGTATATACCTGGTTTGACCTCCACTGTGCCCCTGTCAGTGCTGGTCTGTCCCTTACTGTCAGTTACAGTTAGGGTGAAGCTGTACTTCCCCTCCACCAGGTTTCCCAGAAACAGCACTGCCTGGTGGTCTGAGCTGTTCAGTACATCCTATAAAAAAAATACACAAGCGTTAAAATGTTTAAAATTTTTGCTCATTTGCTAATACTGTGGATGTCTGACGTTGGCTACAAGGTAAATCACAAGCAGCTGTTTTAGCGTGGTTTAAGTGTTTCAGGGAGGAATCAGAGTCAGAGCAAACAACAATCATTTGTAATATTCAGTCCAAGGACTCATTACAACAGCGAGTCTCACCCCAGCGGCAGGGCTGCTGTCATCTCTGGTCCACAGGTAGCTGACGCCACCTTTGTCATCAGTGGAGCGAGATCCATCTAGAGTGGCGGTCCTGGCAGGCAGAGCGATGGGCGGACTCGACACAACATGAGCCACTGGCGGCTGGTCCAGTTCTGGTGGAAAAACACAAGACACTGATTTCAGAAACACATTACACTCAAAAACGCATCATGAAATACTGTATATTCATTCATTGAGGTGGATATCCAGGTACAGTTTAAGCCAGTGTTTCTTGCTTGTTGCCATTGTTGCATCTACAACACTTACAAAAGGAGGAGACTGAAAACCAGAGGGGACAGTTTTTTTTAGTAGCAGGTCCTAAGCTCTGGAACTCTCTTCCTCTCAACATTAGAGCAGCTACCTCTATTGAGAGCTTTAAATCACTTTAAAAACACATCTTTTTGCACTGGCTTTTAACACATGCTGAGCTGTGACATTTTATCGTTATTATTGCTTTAAGTATAGTTTTTATCTGTTGTCTGGTTTTGGCATATTTTGTTTTAGAAGGGTTGTATTCGGAAATTTATTATGCTTTTTTATCTTATGCTGTTCTCTGTATCTGTATAGCACTTTGGGGCAGTAGTGACTGTTTGTAAATGTGCTATATAAATAAACTTTGACCTTGACCAAAAGTAATATAAGGAACAGAAGAAGAAAAAATATGGATCATCACTCAACACAACAGATGTCTGTGCGCATATTCCGTGTATGTAACTAGGTATGATCATGTATAGCTGATTGTGTGTGCGTGCGCAGGTATTTATAATCATGTGTATATAGGATGAGTATTTGTGCACATATGTGCATTGTACAGTATTTCTGAAAATGTTTTTATTATGGACTCTTGGGAGACTAGCTTTGAGCAAAGGATTTACTGACACTGTGCATAAAACAATGTCAAGTTCAGAAACATGCCCAAAGCATACAAGCTTACCGTTGTCTTAAACAAAAATAGTGAGATAAGAACGACTTCTGCTTTAAACACACACACACACACACACACACACACACACCTGTACTTATAATGCTTGAAAAGTGTAAATGCTTCCTTAATTACAAATTCATATTTCTCAACAACATCCATAATCCTCACCTCTCTGACACCAACCGCTGCCAGCTATTTTGCTAAAGAGAAATGGATTAGTCCACACACACACACTCTCCTAACCTTCTCTGACGATGACCGTGACAGTGTCGCTACTCGCCAGCTTCCTCTCATCAGTTACTGTCAGGGTGAACTCGTACGTGCCGACCTCAAGACCTGTCACCGTGGCAACAGCCGTGTCTGCATTCTCAATCTTCACACCATCAGGACCCCTGGTGGAGGGAGACATGTAGACAGAAGCAGAAACACAAAGTGTGAAAAGGAATTTACATAAACTTTGATGACACTGAACAATAAAAAAGGGGCAACAGAGCTTGACGTTTTTAACTGAGGCTGCAGTCAATGCAAAGTGCCTGCATAAGTCTGTGTCTGACTGACTTGGTTTGTTTCCAGTGGTAGGTGGCTATCTTCTGGTCGTCGCTGCTTTTATTGCCATCCAGCGTGGTTCGATCAACCGGCAACGTCAGCTCTTTCTCCGGTCCTGCATCTGCTACTGGTGGCTTGTTGTTTTCTGGAGGACGCAGAGTGAGAGGGACACTGCGATGAAACCCACATGAAAGATATAGTACAAAGTGGGCTGATGTTGTTCTTTGTATTCTTTCAACAACAATTTTCTTAATTGGTTATTAACTAATAACATCCCAGAAAAAACAAAAACAAAAAAAACCCTATATAACTGTATTCAGATCTTCTGATTCTATGATCATTTCTACTGCGCACATAAAGATCACCTGCTCTGGAATTACAGATTCTTTTTTGGCTACTGTTACTGAATGCTTCGCTGACCTCGCAGGCGGATGTGTGTTGACATAAGAAGCCTGTTCAAACATTTCAAAATCTCATAGTTGTGTGTGGTGACACTCTCTACACTTGGCTGAACGTACACACGGACCCACAGACATCTCCCATTCACTGAGACAAAACACTGTTGACCAAATGTTAAGCAAATAGGATTTCATATCAGCAGTTTAAGTACTGACATCAGCTTCACACATTATTAAAAGGCCAAGTATAAATACAGCTACATTATATACTGATGCTCAGTAAGCTCTTCACATTTCATGCGTATATTTGAATATAACCTGTGGGAGAGAGTAAGGGCTAACAAGAAGTAGTGTTTAAGTGGTGCACACAGCTGAATTAATAGATGTAAAAAACATGGTTAATAAAAGTAAGGAAAGCATGACAGCTATAAGGAAGCAAGAAGCAAAAACTGCAAATAATACTCTCACCAGCCTATTAATCAAATATGCCTCTCAACGTTTCACTGAAAACACTATTCAAAAAGTGCTCAGGTGACATTAACAGGAGCTTTGTTTTTTACTCTCCAGCTGCTTACCTGGCTGTACAATGACAGTGACCTGCGCAGTGTCTTGCTGTCCAGCAGAGTCTGTCACGGTCAGTTGGAAGGTGTAGTCTCCTTCCTGCATAGCCGACAGCTGCAAGATCGGTGTCCGTACGCCCTGAAAAGCACAAAAAGATGCCATTCTTAGCCATGATTCTCTTATCAAGGACATAATTAACTAAAACCTTATATGTATGAGCATCTCACCTGCATCTCCACCACCTTGTCTTTGCTCTCGGGGCTGAGGGACCACTCATAAGACAGGGAATCATGGTCGTCGGTGCTTTGGTTGCCGTACAGAGTGATGGAATTGCGCGGCAACTGGATGACCTGGATGAATTAAGAGGAAAGACCAGCTATCGGTTATCAGGAGTGCATTAGTGCAATTTTTTTAAGTGATCTACTACTTCCTGTAATTGTATGAATATACAATAACTAAAACAGTGGTTTGGTCATGGTGACAGAAAGTACTTCAGACCTGGTTAGGGCCGGCGTTGGCCACAGGCCGGTAATCCTTGGCTTTGTTGACTGAGAGCGTGGCCTGTGTCGAGTTTGTGGCTCCGTCTGAGTCTGTCACTGTCAAACTGAGAAATATAAATAATGTCACCTCTGACTTAAATCAAAACACAGTCCGTAAAATCCTAACTTTGATTTGCATGTAGTAAACAACAATTTCAGTAATTTATATATAGAGAATTGGGGCCCAGTATTCAACAGTTTTTTCATTCCCATTTCTCTCGCTCTTTGTAAATGCTTAAGTCAGATATTTATAGCATATTTATAGCCAATTTCACTTAAAACAATGACATTGATCTCTACAGGATGACAGAGGTCCACCCGTACCTGAACGTGTAGTTCCCATGCACCAGACTGGTGAGGGTCAGGACGGGTGTGTCGGCAGAGACCTTCTCCTCCCTCAGGGGACCTTTAATCTCTTCCCAGTGCCACGCCACCACCTTGTCATCATCGGTGCTCTCTGTAAAGAGGAGGAAGGAACAGGGCATAACGGAAGAGGGGCATGACCTGTTAAATACATCTGACAGCATGAGAGGGAAATGGTACATATTTTGAGGCTTCTTCTCATTAGCTGGTGTTTAAGATGTTTGAGCATGTGTGCATGTGTGTGTCATGTGGGACACTCACGGCTGCCGTCTATGACAGTGGAGCTTGTTGGCAAAGAGATCTCCTGGAACTTTGGGGAAACTACAGCAACAGGAGGCTTGTTTACCCGCGGCTCTGTCAGGTGGAAAACAAGAAATTAACTTGCTTACCGAACTGTACATAAGCTGTTTGCGACTGAGGCAGCATGCACAAGTCAGTGGCTACCTTAACACAAATACAACTGTGTCTGGCAGGATAGCAGCCCCGTCTTCCAGCAATAAGATCTGAGTTTATCTAGTCAACGTGAGACATAATTGTGGAGTAATTCCTGATTTTTATAATTTACGCTGGCAGTTAGGGAAGACAAACCATCAGACATTAGTCATGGTCTCCTGAAGACCTACTATAGCAGAAGATCCACACCATTACTTAGCTTAATTAGAATTAGCACGTGCATTATTAGACACTGTTTATATCAAGCTACAAATTTCGACAGAAGAAAACACTGTACACACAGGCACTGATTAAAATAACACTAACATGTTACATTACAACAGCTCTACAACAAAAACAGCACTTTTTTTATAGCTTTCAGTCTCAGAGAGTGAGGTGTGACAGTTCTTCTTTGCCTATGTTTGCCATATGTCATCATGTTTTTTTAGGTTTTCCACACAGGTGTCTGCCACATGACTTAAGTCAAGTCAATTTTTATTTATTGGTCCAATATTTCAAATTTGCCTCAAGGCGCTTTACAATCTGCACAGCATACGCCTAAACTATTGGATTTCAAATGACTCACTTATGTACTTTCCTTTTTGATTCATTTCCTGTATTTACAGTGTTCGCTGCATGAACTGGTGGTGCAGCAGCTGAAAATATTACCAAGTTCTGTGATGTGGCAAGAGAAAAAGTCTTGGAATATATTATCATTTAAATTCTAACACAGGAAAACTGAATAATGGAGGAGGACGAGGAGTCAAAAGTATGTCCTCAATAACATGTACATTTAACAGGATATTTTCTAAAAAACTACAGCCTCAAAAATGTCTATTATGTAAAATGAAGCGCTCAGAAATCAAAAATCGAATATTGTGTATCAAATTGATATTTACTTCAAGGCATGTGTATATTGTGTTTTGGTTATTTCATGTCTGCATCAACCGCTTGTTTTGAAAGGGGGCACACTCCCTGCACACCACAATGTGAATTGGGGCGGCTGTGGCTCAGGCGGTAGAGCGGGTTGGCTGTTAATCGGAAGGTCGGCGGTTCGATCCCTGGCTCCCTGGTTGCGTGTCGAAGTGTCCTTGGGCAAGATACTGAACCCCAATTTGCCCCTGGCGGCTATTCCGCCAGTGTATGA
>NC_060158.1:9008914-9009344 GCF_021292245.1 Micropterus dolomieu
GTCCTCAATAACATGTACATTTAACAGGATATTTTCTAAAAAACTACAGCCTCAAAAATGTCTATTATGTAAAATGAAGCGCTCAGAAATCAAAAATCAAATATTGTGTATCAAATTGATATTTACTTCAAGGCATGTGTATATTGTGTTTTGGTTATTTCATGTCTGCATCAACCGCTTGTTTTGAAAGGGGGCACACTCCCTGCACACCACAATGTGAATGAGATTTTATATGGTGCTTAATATACAGCCTCACCTGGTTTGACTGTGACATTGACGTAACCTTCTCCATGGGCCCCCTCCCCGTCCACCGTCACCTCAAACTCATACAGGCCCACAGTCAGCTGAGAGAGAGGAGAGAGCGAGCTAATCAAGCAAGCAGGAAGAGGAAGAGCAGGAAGTGATCTCTTGAAGACAATCCGTGTCCTTT
>NC_060158.1:9009364-9014489 GCF_021292245.1 Micropterus dolomieu
TGTTAATCGGAAGGTCGGCGGTTCGATCCCTGGCTCCCTGGTTGCGTGTCGAAGTGTCCTTGGGCAAGATACTGAACCCCAATTTGCCCCTGGCGGCTATTCCGCCAGTGTATGAATGAGTGTGAATGTTAGTTTCTGTTTGAGCTCAGTGTTTAGGCTCAGTGTATGAATGTGTGTGACTGGTGAATGCAGATGTAGTGTAAAAGCGCTTTGAGTGGTCGAAAAGACTAGAAAGGCGCTATACAAGTACGGAGCATTTACAATGTGAATGAGATTTTACATGGTGCTTAATATACAGCCTCACCTGGTTTGACTGTGACATTGACGTAACCTTCTCCATGGGCCCCCTCCCCGTCCACCGTCACCTCAAACTCATACAGGCCCACAGTCAGCTGAGAGAGAGGAGAGAGCGAGCTAATCAAGCAAGCAGGAAGAGGAAGAGCAGGAAGTGATCTCTTGAAGACAATCCGTGTCCTTTACACACTACTGAAACCTTCTGTGCATGCATTCAATACAGCTCCAGCTGCATGTTTTATTTCTAGCAGAACATGAATATGAAGGCGATGATCAGGTACCTTGCTGAGTTTAAGTGTCGTGCTGTGCTTCCCTTCCATCTCCCCGCTGTAATCTTTGGGATGAGTTATCAGACGCCAGTCAAATGCATAGTTTGTCCCTATAAAGAAATAAGTACAAGCACATTAAACAAAACTGCTCAGGTATTTAATTCAGATCTATCAGATAGGGATCATTTCCATATGAGAGATTTTGGTATGGTTAGAGCATGTCGAGGGGATCAAAGGATTAACAAAGTTATGACATGCATTCCTTTTCCTGACTGCATCGTCTTTTTCCAGTCTGGATTTGAAATTATCTGGCAAGGATTCGTGACGTACAGTATGCAGATGGTGACTCAGGAATAAGGTCAAGCAGGCTGTACTTCATCATCGCTCAATTACTGAACACCAAAAATATTACTACATGCTAAATTGACAGTTGGTCTGCAGTTATGCTCCACAAAAAGTCAAACTAATTTTCCAGACTGGATAGCTTTGATAACTCACTACCAACTGGATACAGGAAAAGCAGATTCTTCACGTCAGAAAACTGCTGAAATTACACGATTTACCGTATGCAACATGTTTCGAGGTAATTTCAAGGTAATAAACTGTAATAGTTTGTCTAATATTTCCATGGTTTTACCGTTTGGGGGAGTTGGGACCACAAAGGCGTTGAGTTCGATATCGTTGCGGGGCAGCGTGACCTCCACACTCTCTCCTGCGGACACCACCAGCTCTCTCACTGTCGTCGAAAACAACACATGATCAGAGATGATGACAAAAAAAGTACAGCATGGCAACCAAAAGACAGGAGCTGGTAAAAGAGTTGAGTATTCAGTACTGACTTATATATTTGCACAGGAGTTCCTCTGTCACTTCTGGGTGTGTGGATAAGTTTGTAGATGCTGGCAAGTTATCCATATCGGTCTATTAGAATTATTATTATTATTATTTATTGGTGATATAACTGGTGGGGTTTGTGGCGTAAGCAGGTAAGAGAGTTTTGGAGATTTGAATGAGGGGTAAGAGGGAAGGTTTTGGGATGAAGCGGGAAAAATTATGTGCAATTGAATTTATAGTTATATAGTATAGTACACTACTTTAGCATATTGTTATGTGGTATATTCAAATAAACTTGTTATGCATCTACTTGCAAATAAACTCATGCAAAAGAACACAATAGAGAAACAATCACAAATTAAAAGAAATTGATGTAGCAGAATTATTCTAAATGCAATAAAATTTAAACTAAAATAGTGCCATTTCCTATTAGAAGTTATTTCATAGCACCTTTTACATAGAGTAAGTCTAAACTGTGCTCTTTGTAATATTATTTACAGAGACTCATGAGCAAACACCTGGCAACAGTGACTCCCTTGTAAAAGGTAGAAACCTTAAACAGAACCTAGACTCTTTCTCAAACATTTGGGTTGGGTTGAAGAGGTGTGTATTTAGTTTGGGTTAACAAAACAAAAAAAAACAACCTGTCCTGGATCCTACTATTCCCACAATGCAACTCAATAGTTTATTTTCACTAGACCCTATCGGCCTGAGAAACACCTAAAGTATGTCACCCATTCCACGCCCATTCACATGACTGGTACAATATACACAATGTATAAAATTGGTTTCTGTTTTAAACAAACTGAATTTGGGAAAGTGGAGACGGCAATGTGAGATGTCCTCTTTCAGAATCACAGGTTCTTGTTGTGAATGCAAGTCTCTTCATAAAATGCAGCTGACCTTCGTACAGCCTCTGTTTTAACCAGCTCATCTTGTTATTGAATGGTCTGGTAAATCTTGCCAATTAAAAGATCTTAAAAAATTTTATCCGTTATGATATGCATTGTTGCCATTTTTAAAGGTAACTCCAGTTAAATGGCAATATTGTCCTTCGGGGAGAAGAAACTACTGATCACACGGGTAATTCCTGTTTGCAGAAGCCCAGCAGGTCTCAGCACATTCCTATTGCTTATACTCATTTGGCTTCACACCCACAGCACATGTTGCTTTCATCTGGAAGAATATCTGAGTAGTCTGCCATAACATTTGTGGGCAAAGTACATCTTCATTTTTGTCAAACATCAGCTGATGCAAAAACAAAAAAGGAACAATGAAGGCTCTTTGTCAAAGTGTGCGACAGGGAAATGTAAGCTTAAAAAGGACAATGTATTTTAACCAATGATAATAAAGAAAGGACCTGAAACCTTCCTCCAAGGCTACAAAACCACTGTGCTGCTCTATTATACATTACTGTAGTTCATAATTAATAAATGAAGACAAGACATATTACTGAACGAGCTGGAAATAGGTGATCACTGTCTGTGTAAGTGAAATCAGCTGCTGCAGATAGTAGCTTCCTTACCAGCCGGTGTAGGAGTTGTGATGATAGCAGTTGTGGTTGATGTGGGTATGCCAACCTCATTGCTTTTGGAAGACGCAGCAATATTGATGGTGTTGTCCACCGTTGAGATCTGCTGTGATGGAGCTGAAGCAGTGTCTGTGCTCCCATTAGCTAACAGGGTATGGTTCTTTTGGGCGGTTTGAAGAAGTGTGAAGGTGCTGGGTGCTGTTGGAGTTGGGTGAGCTATTTGCAGTGTAAGACTTTCCTGTAGAAACGGTTTAAAATTGTTGGTTTGAATGTTGTGACAAAGTCAGAATAACAAAGAGCAGATTGCAGGCAGAATTTAATAATTCAATTATAGTAATAAGCTGTCCACATTTACTAGGGTTTAGGTCAGAACTGTGAGATTGTTTTGGGGTTTTTCTTTCTTGCTGTTCCTCTCCTGTGCTTGAATGCGCATTCAAGAACGATGGACCCCACTTGTAAGTTTACAAGTGGATACATCTCCCATGCCATAACAATAACAAATATTCTGTGAAGTTACCATGCTGGTAAGTTGTCTGTAGCTTCTTGCAGGCTGTGAGTGACGAGCTTTTCTGAGTCTTCTTGTGACGGGACCCTTAAAGTAAAGTCACAGAAAACAAAGAATTTTAGAAAAATCTCTTTTAAACTACTATCTCTCTATCTATCCATCCATCCATCTCTGCAGATACCAATTCCCGATCTGATGCCAGTGCTCTTTATTCCCCATATTTAAATGACAATGTTGTGTATGTATTTAATGTGGATCGGTCGAATCTGGTTGATGCCTGGCCTGCTTAATAAGGTAAGTATCAATGCTCTGCGTCCTTAGTCCTTAAAAATCCAAATAACAAAGAGTAAACAGAGGTCGATGTTGGACTAATTACACTAATCAATGACAGTGCCATACTGGCCTATCAGGAAAAATGACAATAAAAATGTTCATGGTCAAGTCTAGATGTTGTTTCAGCTGCTTTCTATACCTTTGTGAGAAGCTGAAGGAGACCAAGGGACTCCTGGTGGGGCTGCGGCAGGAAGGAGATTGGGCAGCCACTTTTCAGCGTGCAGCTGAGAAGCACACATCGCCCGCCAAGGCTCCACACAGCATTGCAGCTCGGATTCAAGCAGCAGGACTCCCAACATGTCGCCCCGCCTCTCCCGTCTGCCATAGGGTGCCAACCCATGGTGATGGTGCTACTCCAGTGGATCCCCAGCACCCCGCCGGCCACCCGGCAGAGATTTGCTGACACACCTGGATAGCGCAGAAAGAAGGAGAAATCAACGATACTTGTCAAAATGTGAGATCAATCGAAAAGGATGGAAGATGGTCGTGAAATAGGAATTAAAGAGGCGATAACAGTTCATTGCAAACTGATTATCCTGCAGAGAAATTCGAGGAAGAGTTAAGTGTAGCATGTAGTTTCATCAAAAAGAATCTGCCAAAGGCGACATCGTGGATCTGCCACCGGGCAACGAATCCCAGGCTTTTCAAGATTTCACTTGTTTATATCAATCAGGGCATTGTTGGGAACTCTTGGCATTGTCAAAGGCAAAGGGGCAAAGTGAAACCCACAGCGAATTCCGGTCCCAGCTAGTGAGACTTTCACAGATTAGGCTTTGACTCAACATTTCTCAGAAAAGCCGACATGCAGCCGCAGTTTGAGCAGTCAGCCAAGTCAGCAGCAGAAAGAGGAAGGGAGGCTTTTCCCTGACAAAACAAGACACTGATTAAAACCCAAAGCACAGTATGCACAAAACTCCATCCTCTGAGCCAGATCATATCAGGCTCATATCAGCAGTGCAGTGAGCTGGTACAATCAGCTACCCTCGTGTATGCTTCTCATCAAGAGCATCGCTCTGGGTGAGAAAACTATTCTTATTCAAGCTTTTGCAGTATCAGATGAGCTCAGTTCAATCCATCCATTGTTTCAGATGAGACATTCACTGCATAGCCAGGTATAATAAAACACCACAGGCAATAAAATACCACAGACTGTAAAAGGAGGTTATATCTCACCACTACTTAAATTAATGTCCACACAAACACAGAAGCCAAACTAGCTGTGACTAATAGTCCAGGACAAAGGAATACAGCTGAGTCACTTTAGGAAACTACAGACCTGTGCATTTTTGTGTCTTGCACTTCTGAATAGTCAACCCACGGTAGATCAAATCCATAGTTTGTACACACACACATACACAA